>NC_054701.1:63027450-63106726 GCF_016097555.1 Gigantopelta aegis | reverse complement strand
GATCCCTTGCTACTAATGGAAAATCTAGCGAGTTTCATCTCTATGACTGTGTCAAAATGACCATATGTTCGACATCCAATAGTTGATGATTAATAAATCAATGTGCTCTAGTGGTGTCGTTAAACAAAACAAACTTTAGCCATGTATATCCATCATTTTACCCTCAAAATTAGTCATCCATTTAAAAATGCGTGGTGATTCTTTTGCAAACCTATATAGCTGTTTGGTAGTAATGCTAATATGAATAAATTTTATGTAGATTCGGGCTTCTTTTTGTTCTCTTTTTTTTTTTTTTTTTCATTCGGGCAAAAGCAAGTCTGCCCTCCTACAAAAATGGGAGCCCGCTCGCCTATATGTAACAACTCAGTGTATAGGTGCAAAGCCACTACACCGACTTTACTTTACCTACTAATTAATAACTAACCACTAACTCACTAGTACTGTCCCGGACAGACCGCCCAGATAGCTGAAGTGTCTGTATACATATTCAGGGCCGTACCCTCCGGGGGGGCAGGGGGGCAGCTGCCCCCCCTGAGAATCTTGTCCTTTTTTGTTTTTTTATATATCTCCAGTAATAGCATAGAAATGTTTAATCTTTATAGTATGTTAAAAATTATTTATAAAATTTAGTGCCCCCCCCCCCCCCATGGATTTTGGTCAGGGTACGGCCCTGATATTCAAAATGATATGTAAAAAAAACAAAACAAAAAACAACAGCCAAGATTGTATTTGTTAAAACAAAAACAAAAACATATACATGTATATAATGCTCTCAACAATAATCCATGATCATAAAAAAATACCTTTCTTGCATTATTTACTTTGGTCATATCAAGATACCTTTCATCACCCACCCACCTCGACACTCGCCCCCTGTCTCCAGGCGCGTGTATAGGGGCAAGGTTTCATCACCCACCCACCTAGACACTCACCCCCTGTCTCCAGGCGCGTGTATAGGGGCAAGGTTTCATCATTTATCTTTTTTCAATATATTTTTTCCGGGGAGAAAAACTCGAACCCACTATAAACATTAGTCGGCACAGTCTAGACAGCTCCTACTGTTAAATGTTTTGCACACGCGCCTCACCTCAACACGCACACGCACACACACGAACACACACACATTAACACACACAACACACACACACACACACACACACACACACACACACTCATCCCATTATATTACATCACCAAAGAAAACATATACAACTCCTCGGGGAACACATTTCATTTTCAGTGTTTATGATAATGTCAGAAAGAAAAATGAATCCGTTTATCTGTTGGTGACGAAAGCTTTTTTTCAACACAATCCCATGCTGGGCCCCAGTGATTCCAAAGAAAATGGCATAAACATAGAAAAGGCTGAAAGTTGCCTACTTTGTTCTTATCCGTCACTCGGCGCTGGGAAGTCCGCGCGTTTTGATATACCACACCGGTCTTCCCTACTGAATATTTCTGAGAACTTGGTAAGTACATATTCTTTAAGTAAAATTTACTCTTTACGAAAATGTTTATTTGAAATTGTAATATTTGCATGTGAAATAACAGGATGATTTGCAAATCTGGCTTTACCGGGCTTTATCGTTTCCATATTTTTAAGTTTTCTTTTCTTGGCTGTGAAAAAGCAATTTTCAAAGAATTTAGACGCATGGGAACTGAAACTTGATAAGACCGCGCGCCCGTCTAAGCCACGGGAGTCTAATAATTGCGACAGAAAACCCTGACTGCTGTTTGTGAAATCGCGAAATGTTAAATTAGTGAGGCTTTCTGAAGATAAGATAATAAATAAAACATTAAAAAATTAAATAAAAGTCATTTAAAAAAATTGCATAAATATAACATTTTGTGTTTCAAAAAAAAGATTGCTCATTTATATTTGATTTATAACAAACTCTAAATAAATAATCTTTAAAGGAATTTTGCCAAGAATAACTAATTCCAATTGAACTTTAACACATAAATACAGAGGATTACTTAGGCCAAGTTTCTGTACTACTAATATTAATAATTATTATTATACGTAAATTAAAAAATATATACTGATGGAAAGAAATAAGGGAACACATCAATTTGTAGACCAAATTTAATTCACAACTAGCGTAGTAATGTCTGTATTTCATACCAAGTTGTAATGTGGGATTGAATGTCTATAGTGTTGAATGTGCTGCCTATATGTTCCCAGTCAATTTCTGACAATATGAATTAACTTTTGATGCAGTTATTATTTCTTGTTGCTATCTGTGTGATCCTTTATTTATTTCCATCAGTATATATGTACTACAGTAGGCTACACATTGATTGTGATGGCGAATGATAGACCTAACAGTTACATCTCCGAATTAAAGTAGTAGCTTCAAATACTATTTGTTTTAATTTTTTTCAAAAAAAATAAAAATAAAAAATAAATAAATAAAATAAAATAAACAGAGGGCTACTGCATAGATTCCTTGCTCCAAAACCAGTCCTAATTCTTAAAGCTGCAATATCAAGATTATATATGTATCATCGACATAATTTTTCTTACAGTTGCACGCCATTCTTCGATATTGTTTTGGAGGTAACCGTTATTTTAACGGTAATCTAGATCATATATGTTATTGTTTTGGAGGTAACCGTTATTTTAACGGTAATCTAGATCATATGTGTTATTATCTCACCGTGAGCGTCAGAAAGACGGGCATCTTGCTTTAGAGGTAACCGTTTATTTAACGGTAATCTAGATCATATATGTTATTATCTCACCGTGAGCGTCAGAAAAACGGACAGCTTGCTCTAGTAATCTCTGGGGCGGGACGTAGCCCAGTGGTAAAACGTTCGCTTGATGCGCGGTCGGTTTAGAATCGACCCCCGTTGATGAGCCCATTGAGCTATATCTCGTTCCAACCAGTGTACCACGACTGGTATATCAAAGGCCGTGGTATGTACTATCTTGTCTGTGGAATGGTGTATATAAAAGATCCCTTGTCACTAATGGAAAAATGCAGCGGATTTTCCTTTCTGAAACAATACGTCAAAATTAGAAAATGTCAAAAGCAGATGATTGATAAATCAATGTGCTCTAATGGTGCTGCTGCTAAACAAAACAAACTTTAATTTTAGTAATCTCTGTATATAAAAAACCCAAAAAACAAACCCCAACCCACATGGCGGAAGACAGTTGACCATACTTCGAAAACACATGCGTATTATTAAAACAGCAGTTGTGTTTGTATTTTGTATTAGTATAGGAATGAGTGTTATAAAATGCTGGAGGTGTGATTGCAGCTTTAAACTGGATCCACTTTTGGGAATTCCTGATTACGTCTGCATGCTTATCTACACCAAAAAAAGAAAAGAAAAAAAAGAAGAACGTTCCCAGACTATGCAAATACAATTTTCTTTATACTGCAATATATATGACGAACTAAGACATAAACTATCCTATTTGCACATCGCGGAAGCCGGTAAAGCAATTATGAATCCGTCCACGTGTGTCAATCTACGCAACAGCTGCAGAATACGCTCTGCAATTTTCACTTCTTGAGCCTACAATATGTACTTCTCAAATACATTAGTGTAAAAAAAGCAAGGGGCATAGACTTCCCTTTCAGTAATGTTTGTACCTAGCCTGAAATAAGTGGGGCGACAGTACAGAAAGAATCAAGGTACGGTAGAGGATCTTCTCCATATTTTGTTCTACCGGCCCCGATGTTGTATAGTAGTGGTTAAGGCATCGAACATAAGGATGGGAGATACTGGGTTCGCCTCCCGGTACCGGCTTCCACCCAGCGCGAGTTTAACGACTCTCTCACTAATAAGGAAGGAAGAAACTGTTTTATTTAACGACGCACTCAACACATTTTATTTACGGTTATATGGCGTCGAATTCTCACTAATAACTAAACACTAACCCACTTTCCTGGGCAGACAGTCCAGATAGCTGAGGTGTGTGCCCAGGACAGTGTGCTTGAACCTAATTGACTATAAGCACGAAAATAACTATAAATGAATGAATAGTTTTCTAGGAGTGAAACTGCCCCTCCCCCCTTTTCACACCTCCGCTGGATACGGCACTGCTTTAGTAAATAAATAAATATTGGTCAGTAAATTTATTATTTTTTAAAATTATACTGTGCACTCGATGTGCAAGTTCTTATCATAATAAATTTGCCAACTGTCTTGACGGGTTTTGTTTTTTCTGCGTTGAATTATTCTTTTCTTTCTTTCTTTCTTTTTTTTTTTTCTTCAATTTAAAAAAAAAACTTTTTAGGAGGGGGAGGGGTATTAAATTGTAAGATATACTGTTATAATTGATATACAATATAGTAATTATGATGTATATTCTATTTATCAAAGTGTGTGAGAAAGTGTTTAGCGGAATCTGCTTGTCTTCTCTGGGCCGGTTCTATCTAACTCAGTGATAAGTACTCGCTTGAAAGAAAGAAATGGGTTTTTTTTTTTTAACGATGCACTCAACACATTTTATTTACGGTTATATGGCGTCAGACATATGGTTAAGGACCACAAAGTACTCGCCTGAGGTCTATCTCCTCCCCTCCACCTCCCCCAAATCTTGAGGAGACTTGTATCACTGTGAACAGCTTGACATAGTTTCAGATGATCCATTCCTTCGTTGATTCAATCCGCCCACCCTCATATCTATCCACTTATCGATCTACCCATCCATTCATTCCTGCATCCATACAACTATTCATCCACCCATGATTAATCCAATGCATCTAGCCATTTACCCAAAGCACACATAAGTTTTTCCACACGTCCATGCATTTATATATCAATCTGTGGGGATGGTGCATATAAATGATCCCTTGCTGCCAATAGATGTAGCGGGTTTCCTCTCTAAGACTGTGTCAAAATGGCCATATGTTTGACATCCAGTAACCGATGATTAATAAATCATTGTGCTCTAGTGATGTCGTTAAGAAAACAAACTTTTATTTATCTATCCATCATTCTAGGATCGATCCCTTTCGGTGGGCCCATTTGAGCTATTTCTCGTTCCAGCCAGTGCACCGTGACTGGTATATCTGAAAAGGCCATGGTGTGTGCTATCCGGTCTGTGGAATGCTGCATATAAAAGATCCCTTGCTACTAATGAACAAAATGTAGCCGGTTTTCTCACTTAAGGCTATATGTCAAGATTACCAAATGTTTGATATCCAGTAGACGATGATTAATAAATCAATGTGTTCTAATTGTGTCGTTAAACAAACCTTACTATCTATCCATCAACACCCACCCACCCATCCGTCCGTCCGTCTGTCTGTCCATCCATCCATCCATCCATCTATCCATCTCTCTCTCTCTCTCTCTCAATGTGTTGAGTGCGTCGTTAAATAAAACATTTCTTTCCTTCTTCCTCTCTGTCTCTCTCTCTCTCTCTCGTTCTTTATCTATAAAGTAATTATTTGTGCTAACTAAAGTGAACACCTGATACATCTGTGGTGTGATGAAAGACACACGTGCTCTACACGGACGATAAACCTATTAACCCCTATTTCACCCGACTTCATTTATTTACAAAGAACCCAATACTGGACTCCTGTCTGCACAATCATTCCAGAAGTATTTTCCTCCCTTATTACGAAGAGCACCACGCCTGTGTACATGTTGTCATTGCGAATGGGTTACTTGATCTAAATACTTTACCAATATCAGTCAATGGATCAAGCTATCGTCTTACTGGTTAAAGTGTTTTCTTCCACATTTTTCAGCCAATTCTCACCACTGGTGACTAACACTAGAGTTACAGTGATGACCTGATAACACAAACAACATTGTATCTTCCACATTTTCCAGCTAATTTTCACCACTGTAGACTAGCATTGGAGTTTCATTGATGACCTAATAACAAAAACATTATCGTATATTTTACATTTAAAAGCTAATTCTCGCCACTGTAGACTAGCATTGGAGTTACAGCGATGTCCTGATAACAAAAACAACATTGTATCTTCCACATTTCTCAGCTAATTCTCGCCAATGTCGACTAACATTAGTTACAGTGATGACCTGATAACAAAAACATCATTGTATGTTCTACATTTTTCAGCCAATTTTCACCACTGTACACTAGTATTGGAGTTACGGTGATGACCTGATAACAAAAACAATATTGTATGTTCCACATTTTAAAGCTACTTTTCACCACTGTCGACTAACATTAGAGTTACAGTGATGACCTGATAAATACAACATTTAAAAGCTAATTCTCATCACTGACACTGTAGACTACATTGGAGTTACAGCAATGACCTGACAACAAAAACATCATTGTATATTCCTCATGTTTTAGCCAATTCTCACCACTGTACACTAGCATTGGAGTTACAATGATTTCATTTCATTTCCAATTATTTTCGTTCAAGCACGTTGTCCTGGGCACACACCTCAGCTATTTGGGTTGTCTGTCCAGGACAGTGGGTTAGTTGTCAGTGTTTAGTGGTTAGTGAGAAAGATGAGGGTGTAGTGGCCGTACACCTACCCATTGAGCCCTTAAGAACTCGCTTTGGGTTGGAGCTGGTACCGGGCTGCGAAACCTGTATCTACCAGCCTGTAGTCCGATAGCTTAACCACGACGCCACCGAGGCCGATGTTACAATGATGACCTGATAACAAAAACATCATTGTATCTTCCACATTTTAAAGCTAATTCTCACCACTGTAGACTAGTATTGGAGTTACAGTGATGGCCTGATAACCAAAACAACATTGTATCTTCCACATTTCCCAGCTAATTCTCACCATTGTAGACTAGCATTGGAGTTACAACGATGACCTGATAACAAAAACATCATCATATCTTCCACATTCCCCAACTAATTCTCACCACTGTAGACTAACATTGGAGTTTCATTTATGACCTAATAACAAAAACATCATCGTATCTTTCACATTTTAAAGCTAATTCTCGTCACAGTAGACTAGCATTGGAGTTACAGCGATGACCTGATAACAAAAACATCATCGTATCTTCCACATTCCCCAGCTAATTCTCACCACTGTAGATTAGGACTGGAGTTAAATGATGATCTGATACCAAAAACATCATTGTATCTTCCACATTTTAAAGCTAATACTCACCATTGTAGACTAGCATTGGAGTTACAATGATTTCATTTCATTTCAACTTATTTTCGTGCTTATATCCAATTAAGGTTCAAGCACGCTGTCCTGGGCACACACCTCAGGGTTAGTTGTCAGTGGTTAGTGAGACAGATGAGGGTGTAGTGGCCGTACACCTACCCATTGAGCCCTTAAGAACTCGCTCTGGGTTGGAGCCGGTACCGGGCTGCGAACCCTAGACTAGCATTGTAGTTACAGTGATGACCTGATAACAAAAACATGATTTATCTTCCACATTTAAAAGCTAATTCTCACCATTGTAGACAAGCATTGGAGTTACAACGTTGTATCTGCAGGAAAAAGATAAAAGATAAAAACGTTATTGCATATAAACATTCCATATACGGAATTGGATACAAACCATATGCACAAACAAGACACATACAAACATACTATTCTATTTAAGCTGTATCCTAACCGGACGCGCGTGACGCGAGCGACGCGAGCGACGCGAGCCATTTCTTTAACGTACGGCGCGACAGATATATATGTCGCGTCGCACGCGCGCGGTTATAATGCGGCACTTGAAAGCAATGATTTCTAAAATAATCGCTCGCGGCCGGTTAGGATACAGCTTAAATAAGGACTAATTATTGGTAACAGATGTATAATCATGAACAAACTTGCACACCACACCAGCATAGGCTGGATTTTGGTTCTGCATAATATCTTTGAACTTTTCCTTTAAAATGTCTCGGTGACATAACAGCTAAGTTTGTTTTTAATTGAGTGAAAGTTATCAGCGTAATCCACCTTGCGTGTTTATTAAAGTCACTCGGCGGTTAAACAAAAGCAGCAAAAGAGAGCTAGATTACTTGTAAATAAAAGATAAAGGTTCAACGATTTCGAGTTGTTTACTGATCTTCACGTGATATTACGAATCTGCTATGTTATCTTCAGGGCCGTACGTGTGATGGGGGCAAGGGGGAGTTGCCCCCCCCCCCCCCCCCCCGAAAATATGAAGTGCCCATTTTCCATTTTGTCTACCTGGAAATGACAAGATATTATAGCTTGTTTGTTTTTACTTATTTTGGTGTTTATATCCAATTAAAGTTCAAACACGCTGTCCTGGACACACACCTCAGCTATCTGGACCGTCTGTCCAGATCAATGGATTAGTTGTTAGTTGTTCGTGACTGGTGAGAGAAAAGTCAGCACCCACCCATTGAGTCGTTAAACTCGCTCTGAGTGGGAGCCCGTACCGGGATGCGAACCCACTACCTCTCATGGTGGGATTGCAGTACAAAACGATTCAAATAATATAGGGTAGGTATTAATGTGTCTTAAACATATATGTTATTTCTGGAAATTATCGTATCCTAGGTTGTTTGTTTTTTTGTATATCTGGCTTCGGTTTTTGTTGTACGTGGATGCGTACATTCGTGCGTGTGTGTATATTTAGCACTGGCGTAAGAAGCGGGGGGTGG
Organism: Gigantopelta aegis; assembly: GCF_016097555.1. Taxonomy (NCBI): domain Eukaryota; kingdom Metazoa; phylum Mollusca; class Gastropoda; order Neomphalida; family Peltospiridae; genus Gigantopelta; species Gigantopelta aegis. Next base: position 63,098,171 of record NC_054701.1, on the reverse strand, counting down.
GTGGGGGAGGGGGGAATGTGCCTCCCACTTTTCAGATATTTTGCTTTATAATAGTGTAACAGTGTGTAAATATAAAAGTGTGCGCCCACCCCCCACCCCCAAACACACACACACCTTCCTACGCCACTGTTTAAACTATGTACAATAGCTTTTCACTTAGAAACCTAAAAATAACTAAATAATTAATTATGTACTGAATAATACGTTACACAAAACATTAACGACTCCTATAAATCTGTAAACAAATGTATATCTTGTTTCATAAAAAATTCCAGTCTGGCTTTACGTAAAAAGTAAAGGAATTTGAAATAACAAAAAAAAATTTCTTTTTATGTGCATTTTGTAAACGCGTTAGTCAAGATATAAATATTAAGTTGCCTTCGTTCCCATGTTTTAAAGGAAAGGTTTCCCTCGGTGCCCCTCCAACTTGTAATGGTGCTCTAATTTGTATTATTAAAACGAAGGCAACATTTGCCGTGCCCCCCAAAAGTAAAAATTCGACCCCTGAACAGGCAGGACGTAGCCCAGTGGTAAAGCGCTCGCTCGATGCGCGGTCGATCTGGGATCGATCTCCGTCGGTGGGCCCGGCCCATTGGGTTATTGCATCACGACTGACATATCAAAGGCCGTGGTATGTACTACCCTGTATGTTGGATGGTGCATATAAAAGATATTTTGCTGCTAATCGAAAAGAGTAGCACATGGCGACAACGGGTTTCCTCTCTCAATATCTGTGTGGTCCTTAACCATATGTCTGACGCCATATAACCGTAAATAAAATGTGTTGAGTGCGTCGTTAAATAAAGCATTTCCTTCCTTCATAATTCAGATTTCATAAATGGGTCACCTGAATACAAGATGGTTGCCAATATGGTGGTTCAAATGGAGAAAATGGCAATAAATTGCTTATTGTTTCATACAGAAAAGTAATTCTTGCATTTAACCCATGGTTTTAGTGATCAATGAACACAATGGAAGTAGTTCAGTTCTTCTATACCTATTAATTTTAATTTATTTAAGGTTCGACCCCTGAATATTAATTAAACAGAATAACAACCCACAGTGAAGAATTTTGGTTGAGCACTCATGGAGTTTGAAAGTTTGAAAGTAGGCCTATATTTTCTTGATTAGTTCATTCATTCATTCATTCATTTATGTTTATTTTTATCATGCTTCTATCCTATTAAGGTTCAAGCACGCTGCCCTGGGTACACATCTCAGCTATCTGGGCTGTCTGTCCAGAACAGAGTTAGTGGTTCGTTTGTTAGTGAGAGAGAAGTCGGTGTAGTGGCCTTACACCTACCCATTGAGTCCTTAAAACTCACTCTGGGTGGGAGCCGGTACCGGGATGCGAACCCAGTATCTACCAGCCTTAAGTCCGGTGGCTTAACCATTACATCACCGAGGCCGGTTTTATTAGTTTATCCTAGGATACTTTTTATTTGATTATTATTTTGTTAATTTGTATCTAGTTGGAGACCTACCTGTTTCGTATGTAATGCTATGCAGGATAAAAAAGTAAAAGGAAAAAAAAGTTAAAGATAGACTAAACTCTAACAAGAGCCTTATGTGTTGGAAAGATGCATACCCGGACCACCAACACATACTGACGCTTTAACAAATGAAAAACGCGTAATTTTAGAATTCATAAAAAACCGTGATTATTCCTGCTAACTGGGGGCAGCCATTTTGTTTCTTTTTCTGACGTCCAACTTCTCTATTATGCACAGTGTAAACAAATGCTCTAATTTACGACAAGGCGCTTCGCTTTAATCAACCTGACTTGCAAAACAACATAAATGACTTGATAGTATAATAAACTATTTAACTAAATATATTTCAATTTGCATCAATATAACGAAATGCATATTATTAGGCCTATTGGTAGGATACATTCGAGCAAAAACGACTACTCGCGATACCCAAGTGATAATTTTCTTTTCTCTGGGACTACGTAATTGGTCAGTTTTGTGATTTTAGATGGGAAAGTCTATTTATTCAAGGGTTTTACAGAATTACTTACAGTAATAAAGCTGGTAAAGTTCATTACGATTTGAGGTTATCACACAATACCCTGTGAACTTCATAAAAGAGGCACGTCTTTTTAGTGTGTCTAGACACGGTGTCTAGGGACCGTCTAAATATACACCTGCCAATCAAGAACCACAGGTACAGGCCACGGAAAGAAAAGACCAATTAAGCAAGAAAACATTCCGACTATTATTTCAGTACGTGGGTTAATTTATATAGGCCTACAGAATATAATACAGTTATTTCAACACTTTGACAATGGTGGTTTATTTTGTATTGAAAAATAAACCACATATACACGTTGCTGTGTTACAGGGATGTATATTATTATAGAACATTGCGATGGATCCGCAAAAATCAGGTATGTCTTGTTTCTTCAGTTCGAAGACTAATTCCTGACGTGACACGTTAGGTATTACGTAACCACGAGCTCGCCAGAGGGCGTATTCACTGGGATGGTACAAAATGGCTGCGCCCGTTATATATAATAGCCTTCACATTTAACCGTTTTATTAATTAACTATACGATTATACTTGTTGATATTAAGCAATAATGTGCATTATATATCGTTGAATATGCACACCAGTCCAAAAGCCTTGCTTTAGCATTCCTTTAAAGTGTGTTGTGTCTAACTACACCACTAGAGCACACTGATTAATTAATCATCGGCTATTGGATGTCAAACATTTAATCATTCGGACTCGTAGTCATCAGCGGAAACCCGCTACATATGTTTCCTAATGCAGCCAGGGATTTTATATATGCACTTTCCCACAGACAGGAAAACACATACCACGGCCTTTAACCAGTTGTTGTTAACTGGATGGAACGAGAAAAGACCCTAATCAGTTGAATGAATCCACCGAGGTGGTTCGATCATGCGAGGCAAGCACCTCAAGCGAGCACTCAAACTACTGAGCAAAAAAAAGAAAAAAAAGAAAAAAATATATATTTCAAACTACGCAAGTAACGATATTTTTCACTATGGGTTATTTCTACTTTATTTATATTTTAACCAATATTTTTACAAATTGAATAAGAAAATAGAAGACGTCGGAAGCAAGGGGCACTGGCAGTGCTTGTACGAAGTATAGTTATCACTTGCCAGCAGGTTTTAAAGTCACCAAGTTTAAAATAAATCGTTTGTTTTTAAAAGGTGTGGTGCATTTAAATTACATCCTCCGACATGTGATTACTCTGACAACGGATACATAAATATCGCTTGACGTTTATACGTGCAGCGTGTAAACGAGTTAACAGACTCTAAACGATATATCTTTGGAGGTTGTATTTTCTTCTTTTTCTTACGAGCACTGCGTGTTAGGTAACACGAGCAATCTGTCACAATCAAAATTGAGAAGTGCAAATACCGAGGAGAAGAAACGCAACAGACGCGGATCCAGGGAGGGTTCGGACACCGAACTGGAAAGTGTCCCGAACTGAAAAGCTAAGTGCCCCGAACTGAAAAGTGCCCACACAAATTCAGTGATTAATATTAGGAATTTCATTTTAGACAGATAGGCTAGTTATAATATCTTGGTCTGACGGATGACATTTTTATTCTAGAGTAACACTCTTTCGATATGACCGGCCTCGGTGGCGTCGTGGTAGGCCATCTGTCTACAGGCTGGTAGGTACTGGGTTCGGATCCCAGTTGAGGCATGGGATTTTTAATCCAGATACCGACTCCAAACCCTGAGTGAGTGCTCCGCAAGGCTCAATGGGTATGTGTAAACCACTTGCACCGACCAGTGATCCATAACTGTAAAGGCCATGGTTTGTGCTATCCTGCCTGTGGGAAGCGCAAATAAAAGATCCCTTGCTGCTAATCGGAAGAGTAGCCCATGTAGTGGCGACAGCGGGTTTCCTCTCAAAATCTGTGTGGTCCTTAACCATATGTCTGACGCCATATAACCGTAAATAAAATGTGTTGAGTGCGTCGTTAAATAAAACATTCCTTTCTTTCTTTCTTTTTTCTTTCGATATGCAGGGGCGGGTCGTAGCCCAGTGGCATAGCGCTCGCCTGATGCGCTTTCGGTCTAGGACGAGTCGATCCTAGTCGGTGGGTTTTTGTTCCAACCAGTGCACCACGACTGGTATATCAAAGGCCATGGTATGTGCTATCCTGTCTGTGGGATGTTGCATATAAAAGATCCCTAGTTAATAATGAACACATATAGTGGGTTTCCTCTCTAAGAATTTGTTAAAATTACCAAATGTTTGACATCCAATAGCCGATAATTAGTAAAATCAATGTTCTCTAGATGCGTCGTTAAACAAAACAAACAAACTTTTTTAACTTTCGATATACAATACAATACAACAATACAAAATGCTTTATTTCTGTGCTTACATATGGTTTATACATATAATTATACATATAAACAAAGTCTGGTGACCCACCAATAGTAAAGCTAATGATAAAAATAATGAACTAAATATATGCATTAAACAAAAGATTCCCAGTTTGGAGCTCCACGCGGTAAGACGTGTTTGTTTCGCGTGTGCACACTGCACGTGCTTTCGTGTGCTCGACTTGGGGGTCCTTCATTTAGTTGTTTTTGTCAACGAAATGAAAGAAAGAAATGTTTTATTTAACGACGCACTCAACACATTGCATTTACGGTTATATGGCGTCAGACATATGGTTAAGGACCACACAGATATTGAGAGAGGAAACCCGCTGTCGCCACTACATGGGCTACTCTTCCGATTAGCAGTAAGGGATCTTTTATTTGCGCTTCCCACAGGCAGGATAGCACAAACCATGGCCTTTGTTGAACCAGTAAATTCTTAGAGAGGAAACCCACTATATGTGTTCATTATTAACTAGGGATCTTTTATATGCAACATCCCACAGACAGGATAGCACATACCATGGCCTTTGATATACCAGTCGTGGTGCACTGGTTGGAACAAAAACCCACCGACTAGGATCGACTCGTCCTAGACCGAAAGCGCATCAGGCGAGCGCTATGCCACTGGGCTACGACCCGCCCCTGCATATCGAAAGAAAAAAGAAAGAAAGAAAGGAATGTTTTATTTAACGACGCACTCAACACATTTTATTTACGGTTATATGGCGTCAGACATATGGTTAAGGACCACACAGATTTTGAGAGGAAACCCGCTGTCGCCACTACATGGGCTACTCTTCCGATTAGCAGCAAGGGATCTTTTATTTGCGCTTCCCACAGGCAGGATAGCACAAACCATGGCCTTTACAGTTATGGATCACTGGTCGGTGCAAGTGGTTTACACCTACCCATTGAGCCTTGCGGAGCACTCACTCAAGGCTTGGAGTCGGTATCTGGATTAAAAATCCCATGCCTCGACTGGGATCCGAACCCAGTATCTACCAGCCTGTAGACCGATGGCCTGCCACGACGCCACCGAGGCCGGTCAGCGAAATGAAGTTTTGTACTGGGATGTATGCGGCCATTGGAACTGACTGAATGCTGGAACGCTTCTCGTTTTGACAGCCTGCACCACCAGGTTGGATTCTTTTTTAGCGAGATTCCTTGCCTCCACGTAATTTCTCCGTTTGACTGTCGACATGGGTTTTTTCGTGACTCGTATGACGGCCATTCTGCAGAACGCCACGGTTGTTTGCGTTTAGTCTCTACATGTCCGAGCCTGTCCTAGCAGCACTGGAAGATTGACCGCCCACTCTATGAAGAAATAGGAAGCGGGGTCGGCCCCTACTACTCTTTTCTAGACTTTACTTTGTTTTATTGTGATACCATCTCGTATCCTCCGGAGTCGGGGCCCGTCCGCACCACTATACCAAACCATGACGACTGGACTATACTCTAGTCTGATACCCTCTCTCTCGTTCAGACGGATCCGGCTTCTCAAGATCTGTATTTCAGCACAGCACTACACCTTCAACGTCTTTCGACTGTCAATCTAGGGGTTTTCTTGACGGGATGCAACCCATCTCGTCCCTTTAAGCTGTGCACCCAAACGGCCTTAACGAGGCCACTCGCGTGGACATATCGATCGGACTTTAAACTTTTAGATCTGCGTTCAAAATTTTATGTCGAAATTACTTCTTTCTCTTATTTAATTTTGGACTATCCTTCTAAAATGCTCCAAATTATATAAATATTCGGCCGAGCAGTCAATTCTTTTTATTTTTGGCTTGTAACCTTTTTATTTTTTTTATTTATTCTATTAACTTTTTTACTAATTGCTATTTTCAAAATTCTGCCCATTTTCACCCCCCCCCCCCCCCCCCCCCCCCCCTCCCGAGTCAGGCCACCGATCTTATCGGAGGTCGGACTCGGGATGGGCGTGTTCGAAACCCTAGTGGTATATGGGCACGTTAAACTAGTTATCATCATCATTAAACAAAATAAAACGAGTTATCGTTATAAGTGATACAGTGACTTGCCACATATCATTTGATGGGGTTTTAGTTAATAAATTAGTTTTTGCTGTATCCATGTCCCAACAGAGTTGTGCTATTGTTACAAGATGCATGTCAGCGTACTTTACAAAACTGTAGGCGTCTTTAATGGGACGTTACACCCCTTCCCAAGAAAACACCCGCACCGCCGCCTCTAAAGCGCATACCGAATGTGTTCCTAAAACTCGGAACAGAGAAGCACATACCTACTGTCCAAAATCTGTCACGCTAATGGTCTGTGGCTGACCTAAGACAAATAACAGCCATCCTGTGTTGAAAGTGTTTGGTTGCTGTTTTAAGTGTAACTAAGAAGTTTCACGTGCTAAAGGAACACCTTCCAATAACTGAACATTCTTCACGAATACAGAACACGAACACGTTTACAGGTGCATGTACATTCGTAAACATCGTCCACAGTTCTCACCTATTCCACAAATGAGCATATGGATTGGGCAGGCCTATGAGAATTAGGAATTTGCGAACAGTTAAAACAGTTATGCAAAAATAATTTCAGGTAATCATTACGTGTCTGCATAACCCGGGGCGGGACGTAGCCCAGTGGTACAGCGCTCGCCCGATGCGCGGTCGGTGTGGGATCGATCCCCGTTGGTGGGCCAATTTGGGCTATTTCTCATTCCAGCCAGTGTACCACGACTGGTATATCAAAGGCCGTGATATGTACTAATCTGTCGGTGGAATGGTGCATATAAAAGATCCCTTGCTGCTAATAGAAAAAGAGTAGCCCATGAAGTGGCAACAGCGGGTTTCCCGTCTCAATATATGTGTGGTCCTTAACCATATTATGTCTGACGCCATATAACCGTAAATAAAATTTGTTGAGTGCATCGTTAAATAAAACATTTCCTTCCATAAAACCGTAAATAAAATTTGTTGAGCGAGTCGTTAAATAAAACATTTTTTCTGCATAACCCGTCATGAAGTCCTAAATTTAATGTGCGAACTGATCTCCTAGTGCTGGAGCAAATTCTTAAATTCGGGCAAAAACGATAGATACAGAGATATTCGGGCAAAATGTGCTAACCCGGGACCTGTTTACCATGTATTTCTTTCATTCTACCCGCAAAATTAGTTAAGCATGTAAAAATGTGCAGTGATTCGTTTGCAACCCTATATAGCTGTTTGGGTTTTTTCTTGTTCCAACCAGTGCAGCTCAACTGGTCAAAGGCCGTGGTATGTGCTTTTCTGTCTGTGGGAAAGTACATATAAAAGATCCATAGCTGCTAATGGAAAATGTAGCGGGTTTCCTCTGATGACAACGAGTCAGAATTACCAAATGTTTGACATTCAGTAGTCGATGATTAATAAATCAATGTGCGCTGGAGGTTTCGTTAAACAAAACAAACTTTTGAACGACGCCAGAATAAGTGATTCCGGCAAGAAATCGATATAGTTCGCCGAGTTTTGGCCACAGGGATATGGTTTCTTTGATCATTTCGCCAGAGCTCAAAATTCTCCTAATTTCAATGAATGGTTTTCAATTTCAGTAACAAGAATTTTCTTACACTTACCACGAATTCAAGAGATTAGATTCAAGTCTGCAGGTCTACACCGGAAAAGACAGCAGGCTTTTGGTTGAAACCTTCTTTCATTTCATGTCAAATTATGTTCGTTCTTATATCCAATTAAGGTTGAAGCACGCTGTCCTGGGTACACACCTCAGCTATCTGAGTTGTCTCTCCAGGACAGTGGGTTAGTTGTTAGTTGTTAGTGAGAGAGAAGAGGGTGTACTCATTGAGTCGTTAAAATTCGCTCTGGGTGGGAGTCGGTACCTGGCTGCGAACCCAGTACCTACCAGCCTTATGTCCGATGTTTTAACCACGACACCGCTGTGGCCGGTTGAAACCTTCTTGTTTGCCAGGCGTGAAACATGCTCTCCTGGGCCCGCACCTCAGCTATCTGGGCTGTCTGTCCAGGACAGTGGGTTAATGACTATTTGTTAGTGGTTGGTATAAGACGAGTCGGTGTAGATGACTACCCATTTAGCTTTATTAAAAAAATAATAATAATAATAATAATAATAATAATTACTCCGAGCATTGTGATATTGAATCCAGTATCTACCAGACTCGAAGTCCAGTACCTTCTCATAGTTAAACTTAAATTCAGCTCTGTATATTCAGGAAAGAAAATTAATATTTTAACGACACCTCAGCACATTTTTAACTACGGCTATTTGGGGTCTAACGTATGGTTATTTAAACACAATTGGTTGAAAGTAAAAAATGCACTCAACACATTAAAAAAAAAGAAAAAAAGGCTATATATGGCGTCGGACACATTGAGTTAAGGACCATACAAATAATGAGTTAGGAAACCTATTACTCTGCGCGCCACGGGCTACACTTTTCGATTAGCAGAAAGGGTATTATATATATATATGTACCATCCCACAGATAGGATAGTACAGACCGCGGCCTTTGTTACACAAGTTGTGGAGCATTTGCTAGAACGAAAAGAAAAAGACGAAACTCGCTGCCGCCACATAGGATAGGCCTACTCATACTGAAAAAGACGAAACTCGCTGCCGCCACATAGGATAGGCCTACTCATACTGAAAAAAAAGCAGAAAAGGAACATGTATATATGAAGAGTTCAGGCGCAAAGCGCGATATAAACCATTTTCTTTCTAGGTTTTTAGTTAAAGCCATTATTGTATGTCACTAAGGGCTAATCGTACGCCCGCTGATTTGCCGCAAAACGTGATTGATCCTTATGAAATTGTATTGGGTAAATCCCGGGGTTTTTTTTTTTTTTGGGGGGGGGGGGGGTTTCTTATCAAAACGCGATTTACGCCAATAAAAAAAAACATTTTTACTAAAAATGTAAAATGGATATATCGCGTTTTGCGCCTGAACTCTTCATATGTACTTATCCTTAGACAGGACAGTGCGCACCACTGTCTCTAACGTATCAGTCGTACGTTAAATTCTGGGACGGGAAAACATCACAGTCCATCGAAAACGATCGATCCTAAGACCCATCGCGCCCCAGGCGAGATCTAAACCATTCAGTTACACACACACACATCTCTCTCTCTCTCTCTCTCTCTCTCTCTCTCTCTCTCTCTCTCTCTCTCTCTCTCTCTCTCTCTCTCTCTTTATCCCTCCCTCTCTCTGTCTCTCTCAGTCCATCTGTCTTTCTTTCTCTCTATCCCCCTCCCTCCCTCTATCTCTCTGTCTTTCTCTTCTCCCTCTCTCTGCCTTTCTTTCTCTCTATTTCCCTATCCCTCCCTTTCACCCTCTCCCTCCTTCCTCCCTCTCTCCCTCCCTCTCTCTCTCTCTATCCATCCCTTTCTCTCTGTGTCTTTCTCTCTTTCTCCCAATCTAATTAAAATTAGCTCCACTATTACATGTGGATCTAACACCAGCCCGTTGGAGCTCATGTCCACCAATCAAAACCTTACTTGCAGAATCCTGCCAGTGATTTAAAAATAGTTTGAAAACATTCCGAATTATCCTGAGGGTATACGATATGTTTCATGTGAATTACGAATGCCTTATTTAGACCAGTAGAACTAATTTTAATCGGATTGCTAACAATACTGCGTAGTCCCCAATGTCCAGGTAACATTTCGTCTGTAAATAATAATTTAAATATTGACCAATCACACTTCGCCTTTTATAACGTTATTTGGGAACATACAAATTCTAAAAATATCGGGCGAGTCTATTTCAGTGGCCGCAGTACAGCGAACCATACCAATACGTACGGGATGGGTTATCAGTCTTCACTTTTACATTACAAATTATTTATTTATCAAAAAAATAAAAACTAAATCAGTCTTCAGTTTTACATTACAAATTATTTATTTTATAAAATAAAACATGTTTTAAGGCATTAATAATTCATACAAAACATGTCGTATACCCTCAGGATAATTCGGAATGTTTTCAAATTATTTTTAAATCACTGGCAGGATTCTGCAAGTAAGGTTTTGATTGGTGGACATGAGCTCCAACGGGCTGGTATTAGATCCACATGTAATAGTGGAGCTAATTTTAATTAGATTGTCTTTCTCCCTTCCTCTCTGTCTTTCTCTCTCTCCCCCCTTCTCTGTCTCTCTAACTCCCTCTGTCTGTCTTTATTTCCCTATCCCTCCCTCTCTTTGTCTTTCTCTCTTTCTCCCTCTCTCTCTCTGTCCATCTGTCTTTCTTTCTATCTCCCTCTTCCTCCCTCTGTCCCTCCATCACTTTCTCTCCCTCCCTCTCTGTCTTTCTCTCTGTCTCTCTAACTCCCTCTGTCTCTCTAACTTCCTCTGTCTTTGTTTCTCTATATCTCCCTATCCCTCCCCTCCCTCCCTCTCTCTCGGTCTTTCTCACTCTCCGTCTTTCTCTTTCTTTCTGTCTTTCTCTTTCTTTCTTTCTCCCTCTCTCTCTAACTCCCTCTGTCTCTCTAACTCCCTCTGTCTTTGTTTCTCTATCCTCTCCCTATCCCTCCCCTCCATCCCTCTATCTCGGTCTTTCTCACTCTCCGTCTTTCTCTTTCTTTCTGTCTTTCTCTTTCTTTCTTTCTCCCTCTCTCTCTCTCTCCCTCTCTCTCTCTCTCTCTCTCTCTCTCTCTCTCTCTCTCTCTCTCTCTCTCTCTCTCTCTCTCTCTCTCTCTCTCTCTCTTTGAAATGAAGAACGGAAACTGATATAAAACACATTGGGAAAGTTGAGTACCAGACGAATTCACATTACCTTTTATACCAGCACGATGGCTACTGGTTCAGATTACATAAACAAATCCATCGTGTGCGATGTTTATGTAATGTACAAGTTTCAGGCTCGTGGGCTCGTTGTCGACGTACGTACAACATGTGCAGAGGTTATTTTGAAACGTTATTAAATATAACTCACAAAGAAAAACAATCGTCGGAAGAAATTTGAAGTGTATGACAGGCATTAGTAATGGAGTAGGCCTATATCATGGGTCGGAGAAAAAAAAACCTGAATTAATTCCGGGACATACACAACCCTAGCTCGAGTCACCTCCAGCCCTCCCCTTATTGATATTGATATCCCCCTACATATCAATATCAATAAGGAGAGGGTTAAAGGTCAATCGAGCTAACACAACCCCTGCAATTACCCACGGCAATCGGCAATGTCATGGATTTTTTTTAATTCTCTATGGAACTTTTTTATCTTTACTATTTCAACGTCATGGATGGGCTTTTTTTTCTGCTTTTTTCTTTGTTTTGTTTGTTTTTTGTTTTGTTTTGTTGTTGTTGTTGTTGTTGTTTTGCTTTGTTTTTGCCGTGGACATTTTCTTAATTGCAGGAGTTGCATACTAAAAACATAGTGCCACAGATAAATGGCCGAACTAAGTAGTTATTGGGCTGCTTTCGTTTCAGTGTATACATGCACGTGGGCGTGTGAGCGTCCGCGTGCGCTCGCACGACGTCATGTTTATATTTTTGGGTATTATTACAAGCTACTATAAGTAATCTTCACCACTATGAAAGTCAATGAAAAAAACAAGAAAGAAAGAAAGTAACAACAACATAACTCCACCTACGGACAGCCAGATAAAATCGTGGATCTGACCCTTGGATATGACATCCACTAGTGCGTATGGCTTTATCTGTATGTTTGTTGACGCCAGTCCCTTTTGACGAATTGGTCTTCCGTGTATAAACAAAGTATAGGAAAAAGAAAAGAAAAGAAATGCGGCACTCCCTTTCTGTACACGCGTTGCGAATCTTCGTATCGGACAGACAGATTCTGAGATAAATACGGTAACCATTGAACTATCGGTCGGCTTGTTTGGACGAGATACCTCAGATACCATGATACTATTACCAAAAAATATATATTCTCCAAGAGTTTCGAGAACAGCTGAGGAATCTGACGAAAGCTCGATTCCAGATCCTGTTTTTATAGTAACATTGCCATGATCTGTAAATGTAATACCGAGCGCTGGGCGATTTGATAAAGGTTCGTTATAACTGTATGGTTTTTAGTAGCGATCGACGGCATGAAATTTTATTGGTTGAGTGTTTATAATAATTAACCGCATGGAATGGGACAGTATTTTCCAACCATTTGATTGGCTGAGTGTTTATATAATTAACGGTAAGGAATAGAACAGAATTTCCCAGCCATTTCAATTGTTGGATGTTCAGAAATAGCCGCATGAATAGGATATAGTGTTTCCCAACTTTCTAAACAGCAATATACTTTTAATAAACTCTAAAACAATCACGAAATAGGAGTTTTATTTACATAATGTAATGACAAGAGTTAGACATTATCTTATAGCGTATTTTCTTGCTATATTATACAGTTTCTGTCGAATATTACGACTGCACCGTGGATGGAAATCGGCCATTATTGGAATACTCGCAATTACTACCTTACAAAAATTTATATTATATATTTTTAGACACATATAACGAGATTTTTTTTACACATCCGTTGGTAAGAACATTATTCGTTAGTTTTGATAACGCATACTTCTTAACACATATACAAATGTAGGTGCGATAACATTTTACAGACATACGACTAGCTGCACCGGTGTGATGACCAGGTCACCAATGTCATAACACCCAATGGAAAAGCACGGTAGAAATCGATCACTAGATGTGACGTAAAAGTTAACCTGAAATTGACTTGTCTGAGACGCACAAGTTAACTTTGAGCGCTAGGGCCATACATAGGTTTTAGTTGGAAAATTTATTTTAAAACTGTTTTTTGAAGATGTGTAAGAAATAGAATACATGTACTACATTCGTGCCCGTTAGATACCGTTTATCTTACAACTCGTTGTTTAAAAACGTATGCAAATTGCTTTCTCTCGTTGTAAGATAAACGGTATCTTCTGGTCAGTAACTATTAGGGCGGCAACTATTCTCTTAACTGGCGCCGCTCATGTAGTATTCTCAATATAATATGATACAGATCGCCCCTTCTGCCTTGGACTCGGTCAATGGCTCAGCAAGAGACTGTACCTAGGGTGGACATGCCTAAAATTTTGATGGATATAGGCATGTAATTAGAGTTACTTGGACTTGGATGCATATCGTTACTACAATTCGCGCGCTAAGAACATACCTTTTTAAAAAATGTACCAATAACACTGTACATTAATCTTAATTTCGTTTGCGGCAAAATACAACAAAATGCCTGCAATAAATTTAGCATGAAATTAATACGGCGTGTTTCAACTCTGATCATCACTTAGAAGAAGCATCGTTGGCCTAATTATTATTTTATGCATTTGCTTATTCAGAGGAGGTCCTGTGACCCACCACCCACCCGTGTCTTTTCTTCCTTTTTTGTAAATTCGACATCAACAATATACAACAATGCATCTTTATTTTTAAAAGATCAGAGAAGCATGCCTCCGAATCTCCCTATAGATTTTACCTTCGACAGACTCAAACCTGCCCTTATTAGAATGTTGTGAACTCCCCACCCCCTGCCCTTTACAAAATGTTATGCCTGGTGGATTTACTGCAATTTTTGTTCAATACATACATGTTTTAAGTGGGCGGGACGTATCCCAGTGGTAAAGCGCTCGCTTGATGCGCATTAGATCTAAGATCGATCCCCGTGTCTTCCCAGTTAGTATCGACTGGTATATCAAAGGCCGTGTTATATTCTATCCTGTCTGGGGAATGGTACATATAAACGATCCCTTGCTACTAATAAAAAAATGTAGCGGGTTTCCTCTCTAAGACTAAATGTCAAAATTACGAAATATTTTACATTTAATAGCCGATGATTAATAAATCAATGGGCTCTAGTGGTGTTGTTAAACAAAATAAACTTCTTTTTTTTCTTTTTTAAATTCGGTATCAACAATACACAACGGTGCATTTTTTATTTTTAAAATTTCAGAGGAGCATGCCTCCGTATATCCCTACAGATTTTGCCTTCGACAGACTCAAACTTGCACTTGTTAGAATTTTGTGACCACCCCCACCCTCCCCATGCCCTTTACAAAATGTTATGCCTGGTGAATTTACAGCAATTTGTTTTCAATGCATACATATTTTAAGTACACATCGACTGGTATGTGCTATCCTGTCTGTGGGATGGTGCATTATAACAAATATCCTTTGCTACTAATGGAAATATGTAGTGGCTTTCCTCTCTAAGACTATATGACAGGATTACCAAAATGTTTGCAACACAATGGCCGTTGATTAATAAATCAGTGTGCTCTAGTGGTGTCGTTAAACAAAAAAAACATAGTTTAAAAAACATTTTATTTCGTGAATGGTGGCTATACATGGGATCAATTCTGGAATAATCCTAAAAGAAACATGGTCCTAATATTGAAATAAAAACTACCAAAGCATAATCATAAGCGTACGAGACGGGAGGGGGAGGGCGACATGAGGGGACCGCCCCCTCCCCATGCACTGGAGCAAATCTTCAAGATATTCGGACAAAATGTGCTAACCCGAGGCCTTTTTACCATGTATCTTCAACAATCTACCCGTAAAATTAGTTGCAATCTATGTAAAAATGTGTCGTGATTCGTGTTCAACCATATAATAGCTATAATAAATGTTGTCATCCAGATTCGAGCAGTTTCGTTTAATTCTGGCAAAACCCAGCCTACCCCCTACAAAAATGGAAGACCGTATGAGCATAATTATTCCTCACAGGTGTAAGGAGTGCGGGGGAGGGGTGTGGAATGGACAGTCGCTGACACACATCAGTGTCAAATGGAAGAACAGAATGGTATTAGAAGAAAACAGTACCTAGCAGACATGGGGGGAAAAAAAAGAAAGATGTAATATATGACAATATCAAATGTGATCTAAATGTAAAATATTAAGATATCACAATATTAAATGTAAAAAGGAAAGATGTTAGAACTTTAGCGTACTAAATTAAAATATATATATATATAGAAAGGTTATAAGTTTATACATTACTAAACGAAATTGAAGTAAAAGTGTTTGAATATAACAGTGGCAAAATACGCAGAAATTGTCACAACAGTACCATGTTGGAAAAAGTAGAGAAAAGATGTGGTGGCATCAAATTCCAAACCGAAGACTTAACATTACAACACCAAGCACAAGTAAAAACAGCTGGAGATAAGCAGTTCTAAAACGATGTTGGGCTTAGAGCTATAACAGTATAAATTACTAGTTTTCTTTCTTAAAAAGAATAGGGCCAAAAAAAAGAAAGAAAGATAGTTAAAACAAAGACACCCACCTCTAAAAAAAGAAAAAAGAAAAAAAGGCTATGTAATATTAGTTAATCAGTGCCCGATTTTAAATATATGTACAGACACTTACAACAAAGTAAGTTGGTGAAATAAACAGAACGTTGAAAGTGATCCCCTGTTGAATATGATATAGCTCGATAGTGGTGTATGGCAGGGCGTAACCTCATTGTGTGTGTTTGTGAGATCCTGCGATAAACATACGTCAAAGATGCCGAGGTCTGGCTTCAAACTCGCACTGAAAATAAAAATAAGAATAACACACAGTGGCAGTTCGAGGGGGTGGTGTGGAACAGAGATTCCATAATCTGTTCTTTTCAACAACGTACTTTTCAAAAGGGGCGAAGGACGTAGCCCACTGGTAAAGCGCTCGCCTGGTACACGATCGGTTTAGTTTTCTATTTGTCGGTAGCCCAGTGAGCTATTTCTCGTTCAGGACCAGTGCACCAAGACTGGTATATCAAAGGACGTAGTATAGGACATTTTTATCATGCTAATGGAATGGTGCATAATATTATAAAAGATCCTTTGCTAATAATCGGGAAAAAATTTAGCGGGTTTCCTCTCTAAGACTATATGTCAGAATTACCAAATGTTTGACATCCAGTAGCCGATGATCAATACATCAATGTGCTCTAGTGGTGTCGTTAAACAAAATAAACAAACTTTTATTATTTAAAAAAGAGAGAATTAAAAAAAAATTAAGTTACTGTGAAGTATTTTTAAAATTATAACATCCGATTTCTAATACTAGTACTAAATCCAGACCCAGATCCAGATCCACTGTGTTCTGGGCCTTATATTAGTAAAATTAGCAATCGAATCAACCATTTAACACGTGCTTACATCCACTGAAATGACACAGCTGGTGTAACAAAGGCCGTGGTATGTACTATCCTGTCTGTGTGATGGTGCATATAAAAGATCCCTTGCCCGTGAAATGACGACAGCGGGTTTCCTCTCTCAATATCTGTGTGGTCCTTAACCATATGTCCGACGCCATTTAACCGTAAATAAACTGTGTTGAGTGCGTCGTTAAATAAAAACATTTCCTACCTTCCACTTAAATGAAAGTAAATCTGCCTTAGGCACATTCTCCGAATTTCCCGGGAGATGTATCAAAGATTGAGAGTCAAAGTATAATTCAAAACATTCAAAACGTCACTTTGAAAGAATATATTTACTAAATAAAGAAATGACTAAATAAACATTAATAAAGAAACACATATATATACATATGGGCGTTGGTAACAGGGAGACGCACGAGACTATGCTATAAAAAAAATATACGTTGCGTCATCACGACCAGTTGCAAAGCGAATTAATTACATACACCTCCTTTTGCTGGCATCTGTCAACGTATGTGATGTTAATTAATTATAAATGGAGAAATGCGCCAAATTGATGGTGTGGCTTAAAACATAACCTGTTACTCAGAGCACTCCGTTATGAAACAAGCACGTGTAGACCAGACTTTCAGAGCAGATATAATCAGACTTTCGAAAAATAATCAACCACCACAGGTACGTTATACACCTTTTGCGTTTCGGATACAATGCATTTGAGCTTCACCCAACGACTGGACGCCCAGAAACACATAGGATTTTCCAAAAACCAGTGGTGGTTCACTAAATTTTGCAACAGTTATATTTTAATTTTATTTCCCAGTTTTGTTTTATATTGGAGAATCTGAGATATCCCCCCAAATGGACTGTCTGGATCCGCCACTGAAAATTATAATGCTTTGACCCTGCTTACGTTTATTAAACAGTGTACAAATATTTCTGTCTATTACAATTAAAAAACAAATTTCATTCTTTTTTTCTTTTTTTAACTGTAAAATTACATATTATATTACTGAATTATATTTCCTGTTTAAATTATCAATTTTGGCTAATGTATTATGTTTCTAGGAGCTTAATTCAAAAAGCTCTCCTTAAGCTAGCGATATCGCAGTGCTTCGAACCCTGTACCTACCAACCTTCAGGGCCGTAGCTAGGATTTTTTGTTTGGGGAAAGGGGGGGGGGGGGGGGGCAACTGAATAGTCTAAAACTTCTTAAATGGTTAAGAAGAGAATTTTCTTTAAGGCAGGTCAAGTGCCTTTAACTATAGTCGTGTAGTGGCCTTACACCTACCCATTCAGTCGTTAAAACTCGCTCTGGGTTGGAGCCGGTACCGGGCTTCGAACTCTGTACCTACCACCTTTATATCCGATGGCTAAACGACGACGCAAACCGAGGCCGGTCAAGTGCCTTTAACTATAGCCTGTAAGTAATGCGGTAAATAATGTGACTGTGCTTTATTTGCAGATTCTGAGGACGCATCGGATGACTATGAAAATGTCACGCTCAGCGCTACTGGTTTTGTTTGGGATTTTTGGAATCGCATCATCAGTATCAAGAAAAACAAAATGTAAACTTATATGCAAACTATTTGTAATCAATATTTTCCTTACAATGCACAAATATTTATAATACCATTCCCAGGCAATTTTGAATGTTATCAGGGGAATCGTCTTGGGTGGGGTAAATTGTTAAAATTCGGGCCTTGGGAAGAGTCTGGTGGGCCTGAATCATCTAGAGGGTTCGGAAAGCACTGGTCCTGTAAAGGGCAGGACGTAGCCCAGTAGTAGTCCAGGAGTCAGGTCGATTTATCTATGTCGGAGAGTCAGGAAGGTTTGAATATTGATTCTTATGTAAATATATGTGTAGAATTCAGATCTGCAACTCTTACTTGTCTAAACCTGTACGTTAATTGGGAATTTGCATATTTTAAATGGTACGTCAAAGTCAATTTGTGTTCGATCTCCTACAGTGGTAAAGTAATACTTTGCACAGTTTGAAAGTACAATACCTTTCTTTCGTTTTATTATAGAGATGTAATAATTGTTAAAGTGGGCCTTTGGGTTCTTTCTGAGATACGATTGACTCTATATAAATTCATGATAATTTACGTTTGAAATAGAGCGCTGCATCAATTACCTTTTTAGTAAGTTTCACCACCTCAATAGAAATATCCGACATCCACTCAAATTGTTTTAAATAGTAACATGCACAACTGTATTATTAAATTGTTTTATAATATCATTAAACCTTGATGAAAACATACCCGGCATCCACTCAAATTGTTTTAAATAGTGATATGCACAATTGTATTATTAAATTGTGTTATACTATCACTAAAGGAGCAGTCCTGAGTTTGTAGCCATTGTAAGATGTTTGCGATAACAGAGCCTTGTTGGCGACTACAATTTCATACTAAATACATTTTCTTGTTTAGAATGCCAGTGTCTGTATATCGAATGCGTTTGCGGTCGTATACTAATGTTTGTAGCACTCAGTTTTTACTTTAATTCGTGATATATATTTTTTCGTACATACAAAATTATTGGGAGGTAAAATCCGGTTTGGGCTACTACAAGCATTAGGACAACAACAAACATCTTGTAAATACAAACACTGATATTTTAAATAAGAAAATGTATTTAATTTGTATGCTACATCATCAAAAAGGCTCTATTGGTCTGTCCCTTTAAAGATTGATGAACACTCTGACAAGCTTAGGCCTAAGTCCATAATTGTTTTATCTTTCTGACAAATAGTATTATGTTCAAACTCGCTCTATAGATTTAGTATTCATAATTACTTTGGATTATTGCAGTGCCGCCCAGTGTTTTTGTGGATACAGATCAACCAGTTTATTTCATTCCCGGAGA
This sequence comes from Gigantopelta aegis, assembly GCF_016097555.1. Taxonomy (NCBI): domain Eukaryota; kingdom Metazoa; phylum Mollusca; class Gastropoda; order Neomphalida; family Peltospiridae; genus Gigantopelta; species Gigantopelta aegis. The sequence continues at coordinate 63,078,820 of NC_054701.1, read as the reverse complement.
ACTAGTTACGTTAAAATGTGCTGCTACTGGAGAACCTCAACCTCAGTATGTATTCTGTATTTTATCAACGTCTCACCTTTTTTAAAATACAAGACATCGACAATTATAATAAACAGTATAAATGCTAGTCTGTAGCTTGTGTGGACATTCCCCCCTTGAAAAACGACCCTCGCCCTCTCTGTAAAATCTGATTGACTGTTGTGTATGTGCCTTCATTCAGTACTCCCCTTAAAAATTAATGCCCCACGAGTGTAATGTGGGGGCACAAGAAGCACCCAGTTCCTAGGGGCCTATTAACAAATAAAATAGTTTAAAATATTCACTACGGTATAGTAATAATGTAGGATTACAATATTTACATAAATAAATTAACTTTTAATTTTATATAAAAGCTAAATTACGGTATTTCTCGCATACGTCAAAAACAAACTTTTTAACACCTTATAAGCTATACAATTGTTTTGACATAACGTATGCAATACTACTGCTACTATACACCGTTTCATCATAGAGTTGTGTTTTGTTTAATGCTCTTTTGTACAATTAAACTTTTAAAATATTATTTTTGTAGAATATCGTGGCTTATTGATGGGGAACCGTTTGACTTTACCACACAGTCAGCTACGAACTCTGTCACCATATCGGACTCTGGTTCCTTAACATTCCATTCCATCACCAAGGAGAATCAGGGGAAATACCAATGTCAGGCAGCTAATGTCCGCGGAGTATCGCTGTCGTCTGAAATTGTCGTCAAGGAAGCATTCCTTGAGAGCTTCCAGGACAAGGAACATGATGAGACCATCACTGTACCGCTGGGATATGCGATAAGACTTCCGTGTCTTCCCCCAGAAAGTCAGCCTGACGGCAAAGTCGTCTGGACAAAGATTCTAGACGACGGGTCCAAAAAGACAATACAGAACAATTTAATGGGAAATGACCTTGAGATTTCTGATAGAATGACATCAGACTACGAAGGTGAGGTGTCATGCCTGAAAAAAAAAAAAAAAAGCAAAAAAAAAAAAATAATAATAATAATAAAAAAGGAAGAGAAAATAGCCGATGTCTCTTTCCTAACACCATATTGTGATAATTCTAGTAGCCAGTACATGCAATTGTGTTGATGAATAGAAGTGATAGACGATGTATAAATAAAAGTTTATGTTATCTTAAACTACGCAATTATGTAGTAGTGTTGGTAGGGCTATAAGTTGCTCCTACTAGCAGTAGTTAGTGGGAATTTCCCATTTATTTCATTTGGTGGAGCGCTGGACTCTCATACTGAGCGCTGGACTCTCGTATTGAGAGTCCGTGGTTCGAATCCCCTCAGTGTAGGTTTATTTTTCTCTTACATTTATTTGGTATTTAGTTTTCTAATAGTATAAAGAAAAATCACACCGAAATGCAAGAAGGTAATCTACATGGAATATGGATATCTTAATAAGATGTCCTTTTTTGGTACGAATCTCTGCCACCTGATCACCCCCACCCCCCCCCCCCTTTCAGTTGAGTTGCTAATATAATATGATTTATTTTTTCACTCCAACAGGTCCTCTGGAAAGTGCTCAAGAGTGTAGGCCTAGCTCACAATGTTATCAGGACATTGTAATAATGTAGTATATGTTCGGTCTTAAAATTTATTATTATTTCAGTACTGTGCTTCCCATTCCAGATGATGACATCCTCCAATGCCTATATGTTTTTCTTTAAACATTGACAATACTTTATTACATACCAATTTAACCTTACTATAGTAATAAAGACAATTCTGACCGTGCAATAAGAAAAAATATATTTTATTGAACACGTGTGATACAAAATTTCGCTAGGAGGAATGACGTCATGTTCCTGGCCAAGACACCCATAAAATTCAATCAACTTTCCAGGCGATATAAACAGGACGTAGTTAGGATTATGTGTATGTGTGTGTATGTGTGTGTGTGTGTGTGTGTGTGTGTGTGTGTATGTGGGGGGGTGTGTGTGTGTGTGTGGGGTGTGTGATGAATTCTTGAAACGAACGAGTCCGAGGTAATTTTGAAATCTAGAGTCAGAGGCTCTGAAATACCATTTTGCACGGAGCCCGAGGTTACATACTTAAAACGTCAATATGAGTAACACATCTACGGTCCTGGTAAGTTGTGTTATTTAATTGAACTTTTGTTAAACATAAATTAATATAGATAGATGATATGTAATAAATACAGAACCACATACATACAGTTGTTTTGCCATGTTATTTATTGCACTCATTTATACTGCGCAAGATTTATACCACTCGACCGCTACGCGATCTCATGGTATAATATTCTTGCAGACTATTAACTCGGCAAAACAGTGAACTGATATGTGGTTTTGTCTCTATAAGGACTAATTCGATGATTTATAATACATTGTCGGGTGTGTAATAATGTAGTGTGTAATGAATAATATTCAAAATATGTTCAATATTCTTTGCCTAGGTTCTTTTCCGACGAATGCGCGCGTGCGTGTGTGGGACCTAAAGTCCGTCGCATGCTCTTCTTTTCTTTCTTCAGTTTGGTTAGACGTAAACATAAAAGTAAGTGTTCAAAATAACAACAACAAAAAAATAACAAAAAAAAATAACAAAAAAATAAATACAATTTTTTTTTTTTTTTTTTTAAACTATTTTTGTGTGCAATTTAGAAAACAACCGGTTCAGAAATAAATAGCTTATAGTATGGAAAAAGACGCCCCCTGTGGGGACTACAGCCCAACCGGTAAAGCACTCGGCTGAGGGTCTTTGGTCATAGGATCAAACCCCCTTGGGTGGATTCATTTTTTAATTTGTTTTTCCCCCATTCCCACCAGTAACCCATCACTGGTACATCCAATAGCCTATCATGATTAATAAATCAATGTGCTCTAATGGTGTGATTAAACGAAACAAACTTTAATGTTCACCTGATGATATAGGATTGATCGCCCTCTGTGGACGATCCCCTACCCCCACCCCCCACCCCCATTCCAACCAATGCCCATGCCTACAGCGGGTTTAAGGATCTGCGAGGCCTGTAGCACAAATAACAGCGGGTCCCCCTTGCCAGGATATAAAAATTATTTTGCAATCCCCTAGGGGAGAGGGGGGAAATGACCTAGGGATAATAAATGTACACATCACCGCGGGGCCAGGCTCTGAAGCGCAGGTCCCGTAGCATGTGCTACATGTGCTACTAGGATAAACCAGCTCTGCCAATGCCTCATATGGCTGATACATCAACTGTCATGACATCACTGTCCTGTCTGTGGGAAAGTGCATATAAACGATCCTTTGGTGCTTTATCCTAAGTAAAAGTTTGTTTTGTTTAACGACACCACTTGAGCACAGTGATTAATTAATCATCGGATATTGGATGTCAAACATTTGGTAATTATGACTCCTAGTCATCAGAGGAAATCCGCTACATTTTTCCTAATGAAGCAAGAGATGTTTTATATGCACTTTCCCACAGACAGGAAAGCACACACCACGGCCTTTGTCCAGTTGTGGTGCACTGGTTGGAACGAGAAAACATCCAATTAGCTGAATGGATTCACCGAGGTGGCTCGATCCTGTGATGCAAGCACCTTAAGCGAGCACTCAACCGACTGAGCTAAATCCCACCCCTTAGCCTAAGTAGTGACAGTGGGTCACATGTCATTGCCTCCCCCCCCCCCCCCCCACCAAATGGATTTTCCAGATCCGCCACTGACATTACATACTTTACCATGACATAAAATAAGATAATGAGGCTTTACATTTTCTCTGTTTTCCTTCCTGTGTTTAGGTAATTTGTACATTCTGTCAACAAGACCCGAGGATTCAGATGGATGGTTTTCTTGCACAGTGACCAATGAGTTCCTGCAGTCTACCATCACAGGACCCAAAAAGATGTTGTCCATATCTGGTGGTGAGGCACTATAGATCCTTTATTAGAAAGGTGCAGATTCAGGGGAAGAACTAGCATGGTTTTGAAAGTGGGGGTGTTAAGTAGAGGGCTCTGAACCCACCCCCGAACTCTGAAAACATTACATTCATTACCCATATGGGCAGAGAGAAGTTGGGAAAGAAAAATGATATTTCCATAGGTAAAGAAAAAAACCCATTTCTTCCCCTAGATACGTTTTGATGTCATAATCAGTGCTTCATTATAGGCTTTGATGTCACAACTGTTCGGCAACAACAAACAACCGTAACTATTTTTTATCCATTCAGTCTGGTTTTCAAGATACAAAGGTTACAGTCATGCCAACAACTAACTTGCGTCACAGCTATGACACAACGTTGTCTCTTGTTCTAAACTTGCAAACTTGTTTTCAATAACAGTATCGTTTGAAAATCTTCCATAAAATGATAAAGATTGATAATGGGTAATAAATAGAATACCCAACTCGCTACTTGGCAATATCGTTTATGTTGCACTCGTGAATTGATATTGTCCTTCAATTCATTCGTGCAAGATAAAAATGATATTGCAGGGGCCTAGTTTAGGATTTTCAGGTGGTACACAGACTTTTTCGGCGACGGAATAAAATGCTGTTGGCTGTGCGTTTACATCATATATTTTAATTTAAAAAAAAATTGTAATCTCAGGTGGTACGCAGCTGCATACCTGCGTACATAGAAGCTAGGGCCCTGTATTGCCTTGTAGCTCGTTGAGTATTCTCTAATTCCCTCCATAGTTGAAAATCAAATTAATTTCCATAAGTGGCATATCAGTTGATGTCTCTTCTGTCTCCTATGACAATTGAGAGTTCTGGGTGTACACCAAAATGCTATGAAATTCCATTGTTTAACAAGTACATGTGTATTAGTTAGAGATCAGTAGGACGTTTCAGGGTTGGACTGTAATATACATGAAATGCAAATCGGTGTAGCTGCTCTATTATAAGTTGCACCCCTCTCTGGAAAATTCTGACTGCTAGAAAACAAAATAACATTTAGAGAAAGCTGTTATAGTGCACACCTGTCATGGGTGCAAGTTTGGACTACTGCAAGGCCCTGTTCCACAAAGCGATAACCTTAAAGGTAGACTAAACTCCAACAAGAGCCTTATGTGCTGGAAAGATGCATACCCGGACCACCAACACATATTGACACTTTAACAAATGAAAAACGTGTAATTTTAGAATTAATAAAAAAACTTGATTATTCCTGCTAACTGGGGGCAGCCATTTTGTTTAATTTTTGTGATGTCCACTGGTATAGCGTGGGGCGAAGTGACATCAGCTCAAGTCCAACTTCTCTGTTATGCACAGTGTAAACAAATGCTCTAATTTACGACAAGGCGCTTCGCTTTCATCAACCTGACTTGTAAAACAACATAAATGACTTGACAGTATAATAAACTATTTAACTAAATATATTTCAATTTGCATCAATATAACGAAATGGAGTTAAAGTATTTTTTTCTTTTAAAAAATCCAAAGAAAAAATGCATATTATTAGGCCTATTGGTAGGATACGTTCAAGCAAAAATGACCACTCACGATACCCAAGTGATAATTTTCTTTTCTCTGGGACTACGTAATTGGTCAGTTTTGTGATTTTAGATGGGAAAGTCTACTTAATCAAGGGTTTTACAGAATTACTTATAGTAATAAAGCTGGTAAAGTCCATTACAATTTGAGGTTATAACACAATACCCTGTGATCTTAATAAAAGAGGTACGTCTTTTTAGTGTGTCTAGACACGGTGTCTAGGGACCATCTAAATATACACCTGCCAATCAAGAACCACAGATACAGGCCACGGAAAGAAAAGACCAATTAAGCAAGAAAACACTCCGACTATTATTTAAGTACGTGGGTTAATTTATATACAAAATATAATACAGTTATTTCAACACTTTGACAATGGTGGTTTATTTTGTATTGAAAAATAAACCACATATACACGTTGCTGTGTTACTGGGATGTATATTATTATAGAACATTGCGATGCACCACAAAAATCAGGTATGTTTTGTTTCTTCAGTTCGAAGACTAATTCCTGACGTGACACGTTAGGTATTACATAACCACCAGCTCGCCAGAGGTACAAAATGGCTGCACCCGTTATATATAATAGCTGTCACATTTAACCGTTTTATTAATTAATTATACAATTATAAGCAATAATGTGCATTATGTATCGTTGAATATGCACACCAGTCCAAAAGCCTTGCTTTAGCATTCCTTTAATTGCATTTAAAACTACCTTATGCACTTTAAAAGGCAAACTTAGCATTTAAGTTCACTTAGTGGAAGGGGTCCCGGTTCAGAAAATATTCTCTGTAATTTGTTTTTAAAGGTACAATAGCTGATGTTAGTAGTAATTTATGTAAAATCTTTGTGTGTTATTAAATATTACTGTGAAATCCTTTATTTTTGTGACATTAAATTTTCATGGTTTTGCTAAAATACACATTACGTTGGGTTCTTAAATGTTTATGGATCAAAAAGGTGTATGATAAATCTATAGTATAGTGAAACCCCTCTAAACTGGACACCTTCTGACCACTTAAAAGTCCAGTTTTAAGAGGGATCTGGTTTAAAGAGGTTAAGTTCTTTACTGATTTTTAAAAAAGGACCGTGAAAAATGTCCAGTTTTGAGGGAATTCCGGTCTACAGAGGGTCCGGTTTTGAGAGATTTCTCTGTATAAGCATACACGTATTATATTTTCATTGTGTTCTTAAATTCGTTGACTGCACTAGTCCACAAATTATATGAAAATTAGATCACCAGGAATATATAAAAAGTGATTTCACAGTATGCTATTCATCTTCAGAATATCCAGTGTTGAAGCCAACAGAACTGTTGTGGAAATCACCAAAAATTGTTCAGGCAGTAATGTATGAAGTTGTTAAACTCAAGTGCATCATGGGAGGCAAGTAAGTATCATTGCTGTTTCCATTAACTTAAGGGGTGAGACCAGTGGTAAAGCGTTTGCTTGATGTGCGGTTGGTCTGGGATCGATCCCCGTCGGTGGACCCATTAGGCTATTTCTCGCTTCAGCAAGTGCACCACGTCTGGTATATCAAAGGCTGTGGTATATACTACCCTGTCTGTGGATAAAAGATACCTTGCTGCTAATCGAAAAGAGTAGCCCATGAAGTGGCAGCTGCAGGTTTCCTCTCTCAATATCTGTGTGGTCCTTAACCATATGTCTGAGGCCATGTAACAGTAAATAAAATGTGTTGAGTGCGTCGTTAAATAAAACATTTCCTTACTTCCTTCTATCACATCACATACATGTACCTCTAATGTTAGGTGCAAAAAGCAGTCTCGAACAGGCCTAAAGTGAGCTGATTTTAATCAGATTGATCCAATAACTCCAGACCTAGATTGGTGCGTAAACATACATGTACTGGCTTGACTTGGCATCAACCTTGATCATTTTCAAAAGCATGGCCATCAAGCAAGTATGATCTCACCACACTATCAGAATCTGGCATTTCCATTCAAATCTAGGCAGTATGGAATGTTTAAAATGAAAGTGTGAGGTCAGATGTCAGTGATGAGTCAGCCAGGGAGAACCTTTCAGAGCCTGTTTCCATTTCAGACTTGTTAATTACCGCTGGTGTCTGAACGTTTCTCAAGCTTGTTTTGTTTAATAACACCACAAGAGAAGATTGATTCATTAATCATCAGCTATTGGCTGTCAAACATTTGGTAATTTTGACATATGGTCTTACAGAGGAAAACCATTTCATGTTTCCATTAGTAGCAAGGGATCTGTTATATGCACCATCCCACAGACAGGATATTACATACCACGGCCTTTGATATACAAGTTGTGGGGCACTGGCTAGAACGAGAAATAACCCACTGATGGGGATCAATCCTCGACTGACTGCGCATCAGGCGAATGCTTTACCACTGGGCTATCTTCCGCCATCGAACATTTCTCAAATACTTTACACCCAATTTATCTCCTAGATGTCAGGAAAATACATAACTAAATTACGTTTAAAACCAGTTTTAAATGTTTTGAAAAAACACCACTCTTTTCATCTGTTGAACCAATTTACTTACAGGAAAATTGCAAAACACTTAATACATATATTTTTCATCCATACCTGTAACCATTCTACACTGATCATAAAGAACAGATTTAGGTCATTTCCATTTTTTGAGGCTTGTTACAATATTTTTTTATATACATGTATATAAAAATACAAGTATAATAGAACTTGCCCAGATTAATCCTTGAATACACTGGATTCCTGTGAAAACTGGCTACATGTTTAGGACCTGAATTTTTCACAATGTCTTCAATGTTTTAAAAACCTGAATAAACCAGGCCTGGTACTTATAAAACTTTTAGAGTCTAGACTCGAGACTAATAGAGTCTGAGATGTGAACGTCATGGCAATGCCATACAAATTGTATATGTATGACGTCATTAGAAATTGAGCCTGGGCTCTTAAAAGTTTTATAAGAAAGGGCTCAGATCCTGTCAAATCTGGATACCATGCAGACTTATTTTAAGTATTGAATGGTGAAATCTTTAATCAACAACTCTTTATAAATGGGTAAATGATATGGATGCAAATTATTTTCAATATACCAATATATTATGATTCCAAAGACAAATAATATATATCATGATACACATGATAATTTCTGTAAGTGTCCATTGTTAATCTAAAATATCGTTCTTGTGGATTTTGACTGTATTTTAGTGATTTATCACTTCGATTGAAGTCTAAATAAATCATGACAGATGATGTTAAACATTCTTGTTTAGAAGAACGGGCTAAAATTGTTGAAAAAACATCACTGCACGGAGTTCACTTACAGTATATTTCAAAGTTTAAACGACCTTCAGCCTGTATCATGAATTTTCTGTATTTTGTTTGAAGCCTTCCTTAAAATGGTGTTGAAGCTGTTGTAACATTTTCATAATACCCATCTATAGTAAATAACTCCATTTTGGTTTATCAAGTCACTGTAGCATTACCACACCATACCAGTGCAGATCTCAAATATGGCAAATAGGAGGGCAAGGCTATTTGGCTTCAACCGATGGAGATTCTTTTAGGGCATTACAGACAAAAGGCAGGGCAACATGCAAGGCAAACTTCAACAAGTGTATTAATTAATATAAAACAACAGCACCCACTCAAAATAAATAAGTGTGAACCATTTCATGTTTTTGTAATAAAACAACTTTCGGGACGGGACGTAGGTCTGTGGTAAAGCACTCGCTTAATGTGCAGTGGGTCTAGAATCGATCGCTGTCGATGAGCCCATTGGACTATTTCTCGTTCCAGCCAGTGCACCACGATTGGTATATCAAAGGCCGTGGTATGTGCTATCCTGTCTGTGGGATGGTGCATATAAAAGATTCCTTGCTACTAATGGAAAAATGTAGCAGGTTTCCTCTCTATGACTGTGTCAAAATAACCATATGTTTGACATCCAATACCAATGATTAATACATCAGTGTGCTCTAGTGGTGTCGTTAAAACAAAACAATTTTTTTTTTTTTTTTTTTTAAACAATTAACTTTCAGGAGTCACATTTGTGTATGATGATCAATTACTAACATGCAAAATATGGCACCACCGAAATGGCCATAAGTTTCTAATTCACTTTCAGGTCACTGGAGCATGTGACTAGGGCACTGCGGCAATTGGTTGCATGGCTGCTGTTAAATTCGAGCCCTGCCAGTGGTGTTAAATCTCTGCTTATGTTAGGCTGTGAGTTGTGGTGTGTAGGTTGGGTGATACCTATAGATTGTATTAAATATAATGTCTAAACCCCACTGTTTCAGCCCTATTCCAAGAGTGTCCTGGACGCACAATAATGCAGACATCTCCAGTACCGGAGGCTATGAAATCAGTGAAAACACTTTTGAGTTGTCCATCCTCGAGTTTCAGGAGACTGAGATTGGACGCTACCAGTGTATCGGAAACAACGAAATGGGCGATGACGTTGTCGGAACATTCCATGTTTCGGCTGTTCGTAAGTCATGCATTAGGTGTATTGAATTCAGTGCTGTTAGCTGAAATGAACCAATATACTGTACTGTGTGTCTTTATTTTTGAAAAAGAGCCAAAGTGGATTTATTGTGAGAATTTGTAGGTTCAAGCACACATCACAGCTATCTGGGCTGTTTGTCTAGGACAGTGGGTTAGTGGTTAGTTGTTAATTGTTAGTGAGAGAGAGGTATATATAGTGGCCTTACACCTTCCCATTGTACCAGTCCTTACTAGCCTTAAGTCGAATGGCTTAACCACTACACAACCAATGCCAATAATCACAGGACAGGATAGAATACCATATTAACGTGTCTATATCCAATTAAGGAGGGTTCAGGCATGTCTCTCCTGGGCATAGTCACTGATTTTTCATGCAGAAGGGTTTGGGGGGAGGTTGGGGTGGTGGTGGCAGTGAGTTGGAAATGGGCACTATTTGAAATAGCAGTTAGTGAAAAAGTTAATAGAATAAAACATAAAGTGGCCTTTATATAGGCACACCAGCTGTGTGCCAATATACTTCATTTATTGAATAAATATTGGTTTTTAAAAAAGGAGTAAAACCTTTTGAGAAAGACATAGGACCCTTTCATGGGGTTGGGATGGGCAGGCCCATAAGATATGATCTTTGAAGTGGGAGGTCCAAGCAGTGCTTTAGAAAACAGGTTTTTGCTCTTGTAAAATTTGTTTTGTTATATATATAATAGGACAAAAAAGAGTTTTTTAATGGTCTTCTTGTAGGGATGACCATAGGAACCCAGGCCTTGAAATTCGCAACTGCAGTCAGCAATGCTGTCACAAAAATGACCATTATAAGGTGATGACATATATAAGGCCCAAAACAATAAATAGTCAGTTTCTGGTCGGACCAAAATTCCAGAATGAACACAGTAAAGCTGGTTTTAAAAAAGAAATTCTAGAAAAGCATGGATTGCAGAGAAAAGGAGGTATATTTAGTTTCTTTATGTCCTCCTCATCTGCCTTGACCCTTCCTCATTGACCACGGTGGCCCCTCATTGACTATGGTGATCCCTCATTGACTATGGTGATCCCTCATTGACCATGGCAGTCCCTCATTGACGATGGTGGTCCTTCATTGACCACGGTGGCCCCTCATTGATCACAGTGGCCCCTCATTGACCACAGTGCTCCCTCATTGACCACGGTGGTCCCTCATTGACCACGGTGGCCCCTCATTGACCACGGTGGTCCCTCATTGACAATGGTGGTCCCTCATTGACCACGGTGGCCCCTCATTGACCACGGTGGTCCCTCTTTGACCACGGTGCTCCCTCATTGATCACGGTGGCCCCTCATTGACCACGGTGGTCCCTCATTGACCACGGTGGTCCCTCATTGACCATCGCGCTCCCTCATTGACCACGGTGGCCCCTCATTGACCACGGTGGCCCCTCATTGACCACGGTGGCCCCTCATTGACCATGGTGCTTCCTCATTGACCACGGTGGCCCCTAATTGACCATGGTGCTCCCTCATTGACCACGGTGGCCCCTCATTGACCACGGTGGTCCCTCATTGACCACGGTGGCCCCTCATTGACCACGGTGGCCCCTCATTGACCACGGTGGCCCCTCATTGACCACGGTGGCCCCTCATTGACCACGGTGGCCCCTCATTGACCACGGTGGCCCCTCATTGACCACGGTGGCCCCTCATTGACCACGGTGGCCCCTCATTGACCACGGTGGCCCCTCATTGACCACGGTGGTCCCTCATTGACCACGGTGGCCCCTCATTGACCATGGTGCTCCCTCATTGACCACGGTGGCCCCTCATTTGCCTTGGTACCAGTACCCTAAATGCTTTCCTTGATATTTTCTATATATCCAAGACAACTTTTATGACTTGGACTTTGCCCCCAAATGACCTCATTTAGACCCCCAGTGTTACGGTGCATCACAATATTATTATTTGTGGCTGTGCAGCAGCTACCATGGGAAATTTGAAGAAATTCTTATTTTGACATGCACGGTCAAAATTGATGCACCAGAGACCAGCAATATTTTATTGAGGGGTGGGGGGGCCACTCTTTAAATTATTTACACCATAATAGTAACTAAAGAAATGTGTGGGTTGGACAAACAGTAAACCAATCTATGTCTTTTATTTCTACATCTTTTTGTTTTAGAGAAGCCATATTGGATTTCCAAGCCACAGGATGTAACGGTGGCTGTGGATGAAGATGTCACCTTGAGATGTAAAGCTACAGGAATCCCTGACCCTGTTGTGTCATGGTTCATAAACGGAAAACCTTTAGAAGGTAGGTAACACGTATTGTTTGCCTTTGAATCAGTTAGGAAGGATGAGAAGGATTTAATAAGGGGAACAAATTTGGCCTTTATTTTACAAATGTCTATGAATAAACAAGCAAACAGTAAATAATTACATTCATACAAATTTGTGTGGATACTTTTATTAAGCAGTAACTTTGTTCTCTTTTTATTTATTTATTCTTGTGAGTACCCTACCGGTCCAACAAGAGGATCGAGACTATAGGTTTCAAGTTATTGAGCTGAAATTTTGTGTATAGCTTTTATCATGTTACAGATCAGTTTCGACTTTCATATCATTTAACCCATTTTTTGGCAGAGTTATGGCCTTTTAACTTACAATATATGCAAATCTGTTTTCCGAACTTCTTTTTTTTTCGCAATGCCTGAAGATATTGAGATAACATTTTATATATTATAGCTTTATCATGTACTGTTATAGATGAAGTTTCTTTTATGGTGTTTTATCCATTCATGTTCGAATCCCCAGTGGTTTATGAGATGTAAAACTACTTACCTACCTACCTACCTTATCCATTTTCACAGAGTTATGGCCTTGAACTTAAGAGATATGAAAATTTGTTGGGCCTGGTAGGGGACATATGTATTGCTTTAGCTGCACTCTAAGAATGCTTGTTTTTTTATTCTGAAAGAGCTGTATCATAATTACAGCTGTGTTAGTCACCATTGATTAAAAATGTCTTGGTGTGGCATTAAACAAACATATGTTTTTCTTTGATAAAAGAGCTTGTCTGGTAAGAATTTGTTAGTAACTGTGTATGACTATTTTTGTTTTCTTTACTGAAGAGTCAGATGTGCTGAACAAGAATGCTAGGTTCCTGGACGACTCTCTGGTTTTCAAGAATGTGGACATGCATGATTCAACTGTTATCCAGTGTAATGCCTCTAACCCTTTTGGCTTTGTCTGGGCCGATTTCTATCTCAATGTGCTGGGTGAGTTTTAGTCTTGTTAAAGGGACAGACCCTAGTTTTTAAACACTAAGACATATTTTTCACTATTAGAGCCGTTTATGATCACTGAAATCAAACATTACTTACATTTTATTCTTTAGATTATCCATTTCCGTAGAACCGAAGTGTTTCTGGTCATCCTGGTGTTTTTAATACCAAAAAATGGCATTTTTCATATTTTTAAAAACGTACATGCGTCTGAGAAGTAGTGGTTTATTGATTCGAGTTCTAGTCTATTTTTAACGATATTTCCTGTTTTAACATCGTAGACTCTTCTTTCACTCTATTGTAACTGTATCCAAATGAGTTACAGGTTTGTAAATTAATTAAAGTTAGTGTCTATTTTTTGTACGGGTTAAAACTAGGGTCTGCGCCTTTAAGCTTTCTTTCCATATGTACATCATTCGTCATCCGTCATCCAATTCACGCACTGACAAGTTATTTTAAAGGTCTTATGTCAAAGATGAAATTTCTACAAAATTTTGTTATTTTCACATTTATTTCTGATAAATATCTACAAATTAATCGATCCCACGCATAATCTTTCCATAATTAACTCAGTAATAATAAAAAAAAAAAAATCTTGTACTGGACGACAAGAGGGATTTCCCGAATAATTTGTGGCTAAATATAGCATGGTCACCATCTTTGTTTCTTTGTCAGTTGTCTGCAAAGAATTATAGAAAAAACTTACTGTGTTGAATGTGTAAGCATAAAACAGTGACACCACAAGTTAATGCATGTAACACACTCTCAAGATTGCTCCTAAAAAAAATTCTGCTAGTAAATGGAAATTATTTGATTGTGATTTTTTATAGGCATATAGCTGAGGGTATAAACTTTATGTTTCAAAGCAAAAAATTTATAAATATTTTTGACAGGAACGGCCATTATTGCAACTTTGACGTAGCCCCTTTAATGCATGCTTTTATGCACTGTACTGCAAAAATTGGGAAAATTGACTGGCATATCAAAGGTACCTATGTGCTCTCCTGTCTGTATAATGGTGCATTTAAAAGATTCCTTGCTACTAATGGAGAAATATTGCAGGTTTCCGCTAAAGACTATTTGCCAAAATTACCAAATGTTTGAAATCCAGTATATATATATATATATATATATATATATATATAGCGATGCCTAATAAATCAATGTGGTGACCTTTAACTTCAACGTTTTTGGTACTACCCGAGCTTGGGTAATCTTCCCCATTTTGGGTATTACACTCTGGAGATGCCCATAATCACATGCGATAAATGGGTGTATGTGGCCCACCTCGCCATTGAGCAATGTAAGGACCTCACTTTAAGGTTGGAACCGATACTGGAATGCAAAATCCCCTGTTGTCTCATGCAGGTGGGACACTAACCCAGTATCTCCCAGCTTTAAATCCTTCGGATTAAAACATATGAATTAATTTTTGAAAGAAAAAAAAGAAGTCTTTATCGTAACAAAGTATAGTATTCACACATTTAATATCTCTATCTATTGAATTGTATCTAGGATCGATCCATGCTGTTAATGTTTAACACCTCATGCACTTGTGTTTAACACATCATGCACTTGTGTTTAACATATCATACATTTGTGTTTAACATATCATACACTTGTGTTTAACACATCATACACTTGTATTAAACACATCATGCACTTGTGTTTAACACATCATGCACTTGTGTTTAACACATCATACATTTGTGTTTAACACATACTTGTATTTAACACATCATACACTTGTGTTTAACACATCATACACTTGTGTTTAACATATCATACACTTGTGTTTAACACATCATACACTTGTGTTTAACACATCATGCACATGTGTTTAACACATCATGCACTTGTGTTTAACACATCATACATTTGTGTTTAACACATCATGCACTTGTGTTTAACACATCATGCACTTGTGTTTAACACATGCACATGTGTTTAACACATCATACACTTGTGTTTAACACCTCATGCACTTGTGTTTAACACATCATACATTTGTGTTTAACACATCATGCACTTGTATTTAACACATCATACACATACGTTTAATACATCATGCACTTGTGTTTAACACATACATTTGTGTTTAACACATACTTGTATTTAACACATCATACACTTGTGTTTAACAGATCATACACTTTTGTTTAACATATCATACACTTGTGTTTAACATATCATGCACTTGTGTTTAACACATCATGCACTTGTGTTTTACACATCATGCACTTGTGTTTTACACATCATGCACTTGTGTTTAACACATCATGCACTTGTGTTTAACACATCATACACTTGTGTTTAACACATCATGCACTTGTGTTTAACACATCATACACTTGTGTTTAACACATCATACACATACATTTAACACATCATACACATACGTAACATCATGCACTTGTGTTTAACATATCATACACTTGTATTTAACACATCATGCACTTGTGTTTTAACACATCATGCACTTGTGTTTAACACATTATACACATATGTTTAACACATCATGCACTTATGTTTAACATATCATACACATATGTTTAACACATCAATGACTTGTATTTAACACATCATAAGCTTGTGTTTAACACATCATACATATACGTTTAACACATCATACATTTGTGTTTAACACATCATACACTTGTGTTTAACACATCATACATTTGTGTTTAGCACATCATACACATATGTTTAACACATCATGAACTTGTGTTTAACATATCATACACTTGTGTTTAACACATCATACACTTGTATTAAACACATCATGCACTTGTGTTTAACACATCATGCACTTGTGTTTAACACATCATGCATTTGTGTTTAACACATACTTGTATTTAACACATCATACACTTGTGTTTAACACATCATACACTTGTGTTTAACATATCATACACTTGTGTTTAACACATCATACACTTGTGTTTAACACATCATGCACATGTGTTTAACACATCATGCACATGTGTTTAACACATCATGCACTTGTGTTTAACACATCATACATTTGTGTTTAACACATCATGCACTTGTGTTTAACACATCATGCACTTGTGTTTAACACATGCACATGTGTTTAACACATCATACACTTGTGTTTAACACCTCATGCACTTGTGTTTAACACATCATACATTTGTGTTTAACACATCATGCACTTGTATTTAACACATCATACACATACGTTTAATACATCATGCACTTGTGTTTAACACATCATACATTTGTGTTTAACACATACTTGTATTTAACACATCATACACTTGTGTTTAACAGATCATACACTTTTGTTTAACATATCATACACTTGTGTTTAACATATCATGCACTTGTGTTTAACACATCATGCACTTGTGTTTTACACATCATGCACTTGTGTTTTACACATCATGCACTTGTGTTTAACACATCATGCACTTGTGTTTAACACATCATACACTTGTGTTTAACACATCATGCACTTGTGTTTAACACATCATACACTTGTGTTTAACACATCATACACATACATTTAACACATCATACACATACGTAACATATCATGCACTTGTGTTTAACATATCATACACTTGTATTTAACACATCATGCACTTGTGTTTTAACACATCATGCACTTGTGTTTAACACATTATACACATATGTTTAACACATCATGCACTTATGTTTAACATATCATACACATATGTTTAACACATCAATGACTTGTATTTAACACATCATAAGCTTGTGTTTAACACATCATACATATACGTTTAACACATCATACATTTGTGTTTAACACATCATACACTTGTGTTTAACACATCATACATTTGTGTTTAGCACATCATACACATATGTTTAACACATCATGAACTTGTGTTTAACATATCATACACATACGTTTAACACATCATGCACTTGTATTTAACACATCATGCACTTGTGTTTTAACACATCATGCACTTGTGTTTAACATATCATACACTTGTATTTAACACATCATGCACTTGTGTTTTAACACATCATGCACTTGTGTTTAACACATCATGCACTTTTGTTTAACACATCATACACTTGTGTTTAACACATCATACACTTGTGTTTAACACATCATGCACTTTTGTTTTAACACATCATGTACTTGTACTTGTGTTTAACACATGCACTTTTGTTTTAACACATCATGCACTTGTATTTAACACATCATGCACTTGTGTTTAACACATCATACACTTGTATTTAACACATCATGCACTTGTGTTTAACACATCATACACTTGTGTTTAACACATCATGCACTTTTGTTTTAACACATCATGTACTTGTACTTGTGTTTAACACATCATGCACTTGTGTTTAACACATCATACACTTGTATTTAACACATCATGCACTTGTGTTTAACACATCATACACTTGTATTTTACACATCATGCACTTTTGTTTTAACACATCATGCACTTGTGTTTAACACATCATGCACTTGTGTTTAACACATCATGCACTTGTGTTTAACACATCATGCACTTGTGTTTAACACATCATGCACTTGTGTTTAACACATCATGCACATGAGTTTAACACATCATACACTTGTGTTTAACACATAATACACATGTGTTTAACACATCATACACATGTGTTTAACACATCATGCACTTGTATTTAAGACATCATACACATACGTTTAACACATCATGCACTTGTGTTTAACACATCATACATTTGTGTTTAACACATACTTGTATTTAACACGTCATACACTTGTGTTTAACAGATAAGGTTAGACTATACCAATTCAAATCCCATAGGCGACCATGTTAACGTTTGTGTTTAAAAACACTATATGCAATATATCAACCAAACTGTGACCCATAAATATCAGTACTACAACCCCTACCTCAAAGTATTAACTGCAGAAAATGGTACCTTTCATGGCTCATTTTCGGTATAACCAGATGTTTCTGCAACACCCCTAGTTTCGCACAAAATTTTAGTACTTTTTTTTACAGGTACCCCATACATGTTCCAAGCACAAGGCTACTTGACACGGTGGTACTACATCAAATAAAATTGCATACATTTTTAGCCCAGATGAAACTAATTTTTTTTACAACCAACACACTCACATTTATAACCAATCACAGGACTTGTGGTGTTAACTTCTCTATCAAAAGTTCGGTACACCTCGAACTTCGACCCAGCCGGAAATTAATTGGTATAGTGCAACCTATACTGATAACATACATGTTTCAAAAGGTGGTGAATCATGTGTTTTTATGACAACCAGGATCTGGTGTCTTCTGACATAAACTGACAACCTCACTGAAACTGTTGTTTCTACAGTGCAACCTAATTTAATGTACACCTCACAAAACACATGTATTTTGTACAGTTTTGTACAAATGCAATATGTCATATTTGAAAAAATAATTTTTTTAAAATAATACTCCTGAAGATATTTATTGTCAGATGTGTGTGTGTGCTCAGCTATATATGTAGAGACAGCATGGCTATTCAGAGTACCTACTCCTTAAACTTATTCCATTGAAACACATGTACTTGACTGACCCCTAGATTATGAAGACCTCAATAGGCACATCAAAGAAATATCAGTATTAAAAAAATACAATGTCTGAGGAAGGAAAAACCAACATGACTGCATCTGTATGAAGTAATGACTTAATGTCCTGCACATCACTGTTGGAAGAAAATCCTGTATGCTGAGTGTGGGCATCTTCAAGTTACCATGTGCGGGAATTTCAAATCCATCAGCTATGCAGATTTTCAAATTGGACCATCAAAACCATTGGCAGCCACCAATATTCCTGACTATATTTTATGTATACCCTACTGCAGTTGGAGGTTTTAAAAATTTGTGATATCTGGAATTATCATGCAGCTTTCGCATATTTATTTTTGATTCATTACTAAAAAAACCTGTTTTTAAGTGACATAATTACCCGAACATCTATTTTATTGCATTATTTTCTAATCCAGATCAATACAATATGTATATTGGATGTCTACAATCTGTAATCCAGCATATCATTTAGCTATTAACATTGGATAATACAGCATTAACAATAAAATAAATCATCAAATTACACCAAGGTAGATAATCAAATCTGGAAAAATTGGTTCCAAATCTAGTATACACTTAAAATACACTTCATGGGAGCAAACTAAGTGATTATTTAAAAAAAAGATTTGATCTGGAGACCTAAAGATATGTTTAACAAGCTTATTGTTATGTATAAATGAGAACAGAAGGCACAATAGTGACAAAAAGTTTAATTATGGCTTTGGTAAAAAAATTCTTCAAAGTAAAAAAATGTTTCCCCTAAAACTACAAATTTGTCTAAAATATGACTTAGCACCCTATAAATATGCCAAAAGGACAATAAAAATCAAGGTCTTTAAAAAGTTAAGCTATCAGAAGTACACACATGAAACATTAACTATGTTTATAGAAGTTAAAGACATTATCCCAATATTGGCACATGTTATTTTTAATGTAAAAATAAATTGCTATTAAAATCTAAGTTCAGACTGCCTAGATATATTAACATATTTAAGCGCAGTTGTATATGGCAAGTCAAACACCATGTAAATAAGAACATTCAAATCTGTATAGTATGAATTATAGGCCAAAACCAACTTTTCCTCAGTGCTAATTTTTGTTCAAACTCCATTCAGAGCTATGTACAGTAATTATTGTCAAGGTCAAGGTCATTGTGAACTTGCATGGCCGAGTGACGGCTAATTAATCAAATAGTGTAGTTTAATTTAATTAAATCACAAAAATCATAATCTTTTTTATTATGCACTGAATATGTGCTATAGGTTAGACTATACCAATTCAAATCCCATAGGCGACCATGTTAACGTTTGTGTTTAAAAACACTATATGCAATATATCAACCAAACTGTGACCCATAAATATCAGTACTACAACCCCTACCTCAAAGTATTAACTGCAGAAAATGGTACCTTTCATGGCTCATTTTCGGTATAACCAGATGTTTCTGCAACACCCCTAGTTTCGCACAAAATGTTAGTACTTTTTTTTACAGGTACCCCATACATGTTCCAAGCACAAGGCTACTTGACACGGTGGTACTACATCAAATAAAATTGCATACATTTTTAGCCCAGATGAAACTAATTTTTTTTACAACCAACACACTCACATTTATAACCAATCACAGGACTTGTGGTGTTAACTTCTCTATCAAAAGTTCGGTACACCTCGAACTTCGACCCAGCCGGAAATTAATTGGTATAGTGCAACCATAATACACTTTTGTTTAACATATCATACACTTGTGTTTAACATATCATGCACTTGTGTTTAACACATCATGCACTTGTGTTTAACACATCATGCACTTGTGTTTAACACATCATACACATACGTTTAACACATCATGCACTTGTGTTTAACACATCGTGCACTTGTGTTTAACACATCATGCACTTGTGTTTAACACATACACATACGTTTAACACATCATGCACTTTTGTTTAACACATCATACACTTGTATTTAACATATCATGCACTTGTATTTGACACATCATGCACTTGTATTTAACACATCATGCACTTTTGTTTAACACATCATACACTTGTATTTAACACATCATATACTTGTATTTAACACATCATACACTTGTGTTTAACACATCATGCACTTGTATTTAACACATCATACACATACGTTTAACACATCGTACACTTGTGTTTAACATATCATACACATACGTTTAACTCATCATACAATTATGTTTAACACATCATACACTTTTGTTTAACATATCATACACTTGTGTTTAACATATCATACACTTGTGTTTAACACATCATGCACTTCTGTTTTACACATCATGCACTTGTGTTTAACACATCATACAGATACGTTTAACACATCATGCACTTGTGTTTAACACATCATACACTTGTGTTTAACACATCATACACTTGTGTTTAACACATACACATATGTAACACATCATGCACTTGTGTTTAACATATCATACACTTGTATTTAACACATCATGCACTTGTGTTTTAACACATCATGCACTTGTGTTTAACACTTCATGCACTTTTGTTTAACACATCATACACTTGTGTTTAACACATCATACACTTGTGTTTAACATATCATACACTTGTGTTTAACACATCGTGCACTTCTGTTTTACACATCATGCACTTGTGTTTAACACATCATACAGATACGTTTAACACATCATGCACTTGTGTTTAACACATCATACACTTGTGTTTAACACATCATACACTTGTGTTTAACACATCATACACTTGTGTTTAACACATACACATATGTAACACATCATGCACTTGTGTTTAACATATCATACACTTGTATTTAACACATCATGCACTTGTGTTTTAACACATCATGCACTTGTGTTTAACACTTCATGCACTTTTGTTTAACACATCATACACTTGTGTTTAACACATCATACACTTGTGTTTAACACATCATACACTTGTGTTTAACACATCATGCACTTGTATTTAACACATCATACACATACATTTAACACATCATACACATACGTAACATATCATGCACTTGTGTTTAACATATCATACACTTGTATTTAACACATCATGCACTTGTGTTTTAACACATCATGCACTTGTGTTTAACACATCATGCACTTTTGTTTAACACATCATAGACTTGTGTTTAACACATCATGCACTTTTGTTTTAACACATCATGTACTTGTACTTGTGTTTAACACATCATGCACTTTTGTTTTAACACATCATGCACTTGTATTTAACACATCATGCACTTGTGTTTTAACACATCATGCACTTGTATTTAACACATCATAAACTTGTGTTTAACACATCATACACATACGTAACATATCATGCACTTGTGTTTAACATATCATGCACTTGTGTTTAACACATCACACACTTGCGTTTAAGACATCATACATTTGCGTTTAACACATCACACACTTGCGTTTAACACATCAGACACTTGCATTTAACACATCATACACTTGCGTTTAACACATCACACACTTGCGTTTAACACATCATACATTTGTGTTTAACACATCACACACGTGCGTTTAACACATCACACACTTGCATTTAACACAACATACACTTGCGTTTTACACATCACGCACTTGCATTTAACACATCACACACTTGCGTTTAACACATACACTTGCGTTTAACACATCACACACTTGTGTTTAACACATCACGCACTTGCATTTAACACATCACACACATGGGTTTAACACATCACACACTTGCGTTTAACACATCATACACTTGCATTTAACACATCATGCACTTTTGTTTAACACATCATACACTTGTGTTTAACACATCATACACTTGTGTTTAACACATCATACACTTGTGTTTAACACATCATACATTTGTGTTTAACACATCATACACATATGTTTAACACATCATGCACTTGTGTTTAACATATCATACACATACGTTTAACACATCATGCACTTGTATTTAACACATCATAAACTTGTGTTTAACACATCATACACATACGTTTAACACATCATACATTTGTGTTTAACACATCATACACTTGTGTTTAACACATAATACACATGTGTTTAACACATCATACACATGTGTTTAACACATCATGCACTTGTATTTAAGACATCATACACATACGTTTAACACATCATGCACTTGTGTTTAACACATCATACATTTGTGTTTAACACATACTTGTATTTAACACGTCATACACTTGTGTTTAACAGATAATACACTTTTGTTTAACATATCATACACTTGTGTTTAACATATCATGCACTTGTGTTTAACACATCATGCACTTGTGTTTAACACATCATGCACTTGTGTTTAACGCATCATACACATACGTTTAACACATCATGCACTTGTGTTTAACACATCGTGCACTTGTGTTTAACACATCATGCACTTGTGTTTAACACATACACATACGTTTAACACATCATGCACTTTTGTTTAACACATCATACACTTGTATTTAACATATCATGCACTTGTATTTAACACATCATGCACTTGTATTTAACACATCATGCACTTTTGTTTAACACATCATACACTTGTATTTAACACATCATATACTTGTATTTAACACATCATACACTTGTGTTTAACACATCATGCACTTGTATTTAACACATCATACACATACGTTTAACACATCGTACACTTGTGTTTAACATATCATACACATACGTTTAACTCATCATACAATTATGTTTAACACATCATACACTTTTGTTTAACATATCATACACTTGTGTTTAACATATCATACACTTGTGTTTAACACATCATGCACTTCTGTTTTACACATCATGCACTTGTGTTTAACACATCATACAGATACGTTTAACACATCATGCACTTGTGTTTAACACATCATACACTTGTGTTTAACACATCATACACTTGTGTTTAACACATCATACACTTGTGTTTAACACATACACATATGTAACACATCATGCACTTGTGTTTAACATATCATACACTTGTATTTAACACATCATGCACTTGTGTTTTAACACATCATGCACTTGTGTTTAACACTTCATGCACTTTTGTTTAACACATCATACACTTGTGTTTAACACATCATACACTTGTGTTTAACATATCATACACTTGTGTTTAACACATCATGCACTTCTGTTTTACACATCATGCACTTGTGTTTAACACATCATACAGATACGTTTAACACATCATGCACTTGTGTTTAACACATCATACACTTGTGTTTAACACATCATACACTTGTGTTTAACACATCATACACTTGTGTTTAACACATACACATATGTAACACATCATGCACTTGTGTTTAACATATCATACACTTGTATTTAACACATCATGCACTTGTGTTTTAACACATCATGCACTTGTGTTTAACACTTCATGCACTTTTGTTTAACACATCATACACTTGTGTTTAACACATCATACACTTGTGTTTAACACATCATACACTTGTGTTTAACACATCATGCACTTGTATTTAACACATCATACACATACATTTAACACATCATACACATACGTAACATATCATGCACTTGTGTTTAACATATCATACACTTGTATTTAACACATCATGCACTTGTGTTTTAACACATCATGCACTTGTGTTTAACACATCATGCACTTTTGTTTAACACATCATACACTTGTGTTTAACACATCATGCACTTTTGTTTTAACACATCATGTACTTGTACTTGTGTTTAACACATCATGCACTTTTGTTTTAACACATCATGCACTTGTATTTAACACATCATGCACTTGTGTTTTAACACATCATGCACTTGTATTTAACACATCATAAACTTGTGTTTAACACATCATACACATACGTAACATATCATGCACTTGTGTTTAACATATCATGCACTTGTGTTTAACACATCACACACTTGCGTTTAAGACATCATACATTTGCGTTTAACACATCACACACTTGCATTTAACACATCAGACACTTGCATTTAACACATCATACACTTGCGTTTAACACATCACACACTTGCGTTTAACACATCATACATTTGTGTTTAACACATCACACACGTGCGTTTAACACATCACACACTTGCATTTAACACAACATACACTTGCGTTTTACACATCACGCACTTGCATTTAACACATCACACACTTGCGTTTAACACATACACTTGCGTTTAACACATCACACACTTGTGTTTAACACATCACGCACTTGCATTTAACACATCACACACATGGGTTTAACACATCACACACTTGCGTTTAACACATCATACACTTGCATTTAACACATCATGCACTTTTGTTTAACACATCATACACTTGTGTTTAACACATCATACACTTGTGTTTAACACATCATACATTTGTGTTTAACACATCATACACATGTTTAACACATCATGCACTTGTGTTTAACATATCATACACATACGTTTAACACATCATGCACTTGTATTTAACACATCATACATCATAAACTTGTGTTTAACACATCATACACATACGTTTAACACAACATACATTTGTGTTTAACACATCATACACTTGTGTTTAACACATCATACATTTGTGTTTAACACATCATACACTTGTATTTAACATATCATGCACTTGTATTTAACACATCATGCACTTGTATTTAACACATCATGCACTTTTGTTTAACACATACACTTGTATTTAACACATCATACACTTGTGTTTAACACATCATGCACTTGTATTTAACATATCATGCACTTGTGTTTAACACATCATACACATACGTTTAACACATCGTACACTTGTGTTTAACATATCATACACATACGTTTAACTCATCATACAATTGTGTTTGACACATCATACACTTGTGTTTAACACATCATACATTTGTGTTTAACACATCATACACATATGTTTAACACATCATGCACTTGTGTTTAACATATCATACACATACGTTTAACACATCATGCACTTGTATTTAACACATCATAAGATTGTGTTTAACACATCATACACATACGTTTAACACACCATACATTTGTGTTTAACACATCATACACTTGTGTTTAACACATCATACATTTGTGTTTAGCACATCATACACATATGTTTAACACATCATGAACTTGTGTTTAACATATCATACACATACGTTTAACACATCATACACTTGTTTAACACAACATACACATACATTTAACACATCATGCACTTGTATTTAACACATCATAAACTTGTGTTTAACACATCATACACATACGTAACATATCATGCACTTGTGTTTAACATATCATGCACTTGTGTTTAACACATCACGCACTTGTGTTTAACACATCACACACTTGCGTTTAAGACATCATACATTTGCGTTTAACACATCACACACTTGCGTTTAACACATCAGACACTTGCATTTAACACATCATACACTTGCGTTTAACACATCACACACTTGCGTTTAACACATCATACATTTGTGTTTAACACATCACACACTTGCGTTTAACACATCACACACTTGCGTTTAACACATCATACACTTGCATTTAACACATCACGCACTTGCATTTAACACATCACACATTTGTGTTTAACACAACACGCACTTGCGTTTAACACATCACACACTTGCGTTTAACACATCATACACTTGCGTTTAACACATCACATGTTTTGAATTGTTAGATATGTTGCTGGTCTTTAATCAGCACATGTATTAATTTTGACCCAGCATTTTATATTTGCTCAAATTTACCATGGTACCAATTTACCAAAGATCAAAAGTTAAAGTTTGTTTTGTTTAACGACATAACTAGAGCACATTGATTAATTAATTGTTGGCTATTGGATGTCAAACATTTGGTAATTCTGACACATAGTCATCAGAGAAAACCCACTACATCTTTCCTAATGCTGCAAGGGATCTTTTATATGCACTTTCCCATAGACAGGAAAGCACATACCACAGCATTTGACCAGTCGTGGTGCACTGGTTGGAACAAGAAAAAACTCAATCAGTTGAATGGATCCACCGAGGTGGTTTGATCCTGTGACGCAAGCACCTCTATCGAGCTCTCAACTGACTAAGCTAAATCCTGCCTTCAAAAAAACCAACAAAAAAACACATATATATATATACATACAGTCAAACCTGCCTTCGCGGCCACCTCCATATGGCGGCCACCTGTCCATGGCGGCCACCCTGAGGTCCCCCGAATGAATTTTACTATATATTTTACCTCTATATGGCAACCACCTGCTCAACACGGCCAGCGGCCACACTTTTGTCATAAAAAAAGCGAGAATGAACCTGCTATTGCGGCCACAATTGTTTTTTAGTGCAAGTTATAAAGAAATGTCGGCAATCGTAAAAAAAAAACGTAAGATGTTTTTGTTGATATAACCAATTGGCTTGATAAACAGCGGTCCTTTAAAGGTCGTCGGTCGCTTAGCTGTGTTCGTTAATTAACAAGTGTTTTTAATCTGGATTAACGGTGCGATGTACTAGTCATCGGTGGTGGTCATTAAACGCAGTTGATAAGAGGGTATCTAGCCTAAAACAACTGGAGTTAAACGTGTCAACTCTAGAAGGAATTAAATACTGCTGCAGTTTATTTCTGATATTTATTTTCAAAATGCCACCTAAACCCAGTAAGCCAATCGCGTTAACATTGGAACAGAGAGTAAAGGTCATTAAAAAATCAGAGAAAGACAAATTGAGTGCTAGAAAAATTGCTGAACATTTCGGGGTGGGTAGAACTCAGATTGATGGCATTTTAAAGAGAAAAGCGGAGGTGTTGGCAGATTATGATAACAACCAGCCCTCTGAAAGAAAAAGGCAGAGAAAACTTACAGGCAATGAGGATATTAACATGTTGGTTTGGAAATGGTTCCAAGATGCCACTGCTCGTAGAATAAATGTCAGCGGTCACTGATTAAGGAGAAGGTGTTAAAATTTGCCGAAGATTTGGAAATAGCGAGTTTCAAAGCGTCAAATGGGTGGCTGGATTCATTCAGGCATAGGCACAACATCGTAGCAGGTACACTAAGTGGGGAGCGAGGTGACGTAAGTGACACTGCAGTTGAGGACTGGAAGTCAAAGTTGCCAGTGGTATGTGACGGGTATGCTCCTAAGGACATTTTCAATATGGACGAGACCGGTCTCTTTTACAGGGATACAACAAAGGCAACCCTTAAAGTGAAAGGTGATGAATGTGCTGGTGGTAAGCGCTCTAAGGAGAGACTGACCGTGGCACTATGCGCAAGTATGACCGGAGAAAAATGTGTTCCTCTAGTCATAGGAAAGTGCAAGAAACCACACTGTTTTAAAAACATAACACCAGAATCTCTACCAGTAACATACACCAACAACAAGAAACCACGCTGTTTTAAAAACATAACACCAGAATCTCTACCAGTAACATACACCAACAACAAGAAACCACGCTGTTTTAAAAACATAACACCAGAATCTCTACCAGTAACATACACCAACAACAAGAAATCACGCTGTTTTAAAAACATAACACCAGAATCTCTACCAGTAACATACACCAACAACAAGAAACCACGCTGTTTTAAAAAATATAACACCAGAATCTCTACCAGTAACATACACCAACAACAAGAAACCACGCTGTTTTAAAAAATATAACACCAGAATCTCTACCAGTAACATACACCAACAACAAGAAACCATGCTGTTTTAAAAAATATAACACCAGAATCTCTACCAGTAACATACACCAACAACAAGAAACCACGCTGTTTTAAAAAATATAACACCAGAATCTCTACCAGTAACATACACCAACAACAAGAAAGCATAATTTTTTGTCTTGTTTTTAATTACGTTTTTGCACATGTATATGGCTCCTTAATAGTTCTATTGCAACATACGTGTAATTGTTTTTAAAAATTCGGACTTACATATGACCTGCATACGGCGGCCACCTCTCTATGGCAGCCACTTTTGTCATGTCCCACGAGTGGCTGCCATAGACAGGTTTGACTGTATATATATATATATATATATATATATATATATATATATATATATATATATATATATATATACACACATATATATATACATATATACATGTATATACAGTAGAATCTCGTTGGCTCGACCTCAGAAGGGTCGAACACACCACAACACAAGTTTTTGTTTGTTAAACGCTTATATTAACTGATGATGGGTCGAACACATCCAGGGTCAACTATAAGCCTTTGCTTGAACTAAATTATTGGTCCCATCTGTGTTATTAGCTATATTTCCCTCGAACTGGTGACCCATCAAAGATCAAATGGGAAACCACCGAAAAGGACCAACAATTGCTGCGCTTGCGCAGTTGGTTATTACAACATTCGGATTACTTATTTAGGCGGAACGAACTATAGATGAATCAGGGAATCGCAACAATAGCCATGCAATCCATTCTTTACTACACTTGTCATGTTGTTTGTTAAGCAGCTATCAGTAATGATCTTTCAAGTACAACTAGTGTTACGGTAACTGTTAGATGAACCGTGATAGCAATCAAACAGTTAGTGCACAAATGGGGCTTGGCATAAAGCGTTACTTTGAACACGTCTGCAAGACCAGTTTTAAATGAAACAATGGGCCAGTTAATCAGCTGTCTTCACTTCAGCAACCACACATTTAATTAATACCGACAAGGGCTTCTGCATCACACAGTGGGCGTAATTTCTAGTAAATTCGTTCACTCAGATATTTTGCTATATAACACATTGATGAAATTTTACCAAAATAATATGTATCTAATTCAACTTTCTAACTGATGTTACGGAAGAACACTTTCTCAAGCACAGACGGGGTTCGAGCCAGCGGGATTCAACTGTATATATATGTGTGTGTGTGTGTGTGTGTGTGTGTGTGTGTGACCAGGTCATTTTTTGAAGTTTGGTCTGACCAGAGACCAGCTTTATATATATATATATATATGTTTTTGACCTTATAGCTGAAGTACCAGTGATTGAAGGAAGGGCTGAACCGGTGGTGAAGATTCTTCGAGGTGGAACCGTCTCACTGCCGTGTCGGGCCTCAGGGAACCCCAAACCAGTGAGAAGGTGGTTCAAGGGTGATCAGATCATTAAACCAGGCAGACGGTACAAGATTTCGGCAGATGGAGATCTTCAGTTTGATGTGAGTACAATTTTAGACCCACTTTCCATTAACGCGATTTTGTGTGTGGAAACATGCATGAGTTTATCAATACAGAGGATTTTTCATGTAACCTGCTTTTATTTAATTGATTTTGTTTTTGTTTAACGACACCACTAGAGCATATTGATTAATTAATCATCATATTGGATGTCAAACATTTGGTAATTCTGACACATAGTCATGAAAAGAAACCTACTACATTTTCTATATGCAGCAAGGGATCTTTTATATGCACTTTCCTACAGACAGGAAAGCACATACCACAGCCTTTGACCAGTCATGGTGCACTGGTTGGACCAAGAAAAAATCCAGTCAAATGAATGGATCCGCCGAGGTGGTTCGATCCTGCGATGCAAGCACCTCAAGCGACTGAGCTAAATCCCAACCCTTGTCAATACAGAGCAGCATTTTTCATTTACACATTCAAAACAAAGTCAATCAGTCAATAGTTTTTCAGTGCAATAACATCATAGCGTGAAGTATTTAGGGGCCGTCCATAATTTTCAACATTTTCACGAGTGTACAAACCGTACACTTTTGACCTCCCCACCCCTCTAAAAGTGTACATCCTCAAATGAAAAATGTTGATCAACATTTTTAATTTTCAAAAAAAGTATACGCTGGCCCCTTAGCCTTCTCCCTCCCGTGTATGGTTTGTGCGCTCGTGAAAATGTTGAAAATTATGGACGGCCCCTTACTAGTGACTTAAAAGTACACTTTGACGTCAAATTTTGTATAGTAATTCACTTGGGAAAAGACAGATATGAAAAAGCACATAAATCGCAAACAGTATCATGTAAATTAAAAGTGGCTTGGCCCAGGAGAGTGAAAAATCCATAGGTGTGTGTGTGGGGGGGGGGGGGGGGGGGGGGGGGGAGGCTTATTTTTGCCCTAATTAAATGAAAATGCCTGAATCTAGATAACAACATTTATTCATATTTGCATTATACCAAACAGAGGGGCGGGACGTAGCCCAGTGGTAAAGTACTCGCTCGATGTGCGGTCAATCTGGGATCGATCCCCATTGGTGGGCCCATTGGGCTATTTCTCATTCCAGCCAGTGCACCACGACTGGTATATCAAAGACCGTGGTATGTACTACCCTGTCTGTGGGATGGTGCATATAAAAGATACCTTGCTGCTAATCGAAAAGAGTAGCCCATGAAGTGGTGACAGCGGGTTTCCTCTCTCAATATCTGTGTGGTCCTTCACCATATGTCTGACGCCATATAACCGTAAATAAAATGTGTTGAGTGCGTCGTTAAATAAAATATTTCTTTCTTTTCTTTTCTTTATACCAAACAGCTACATATAGGTTTCCAAACAAACCACCACTTATTTTTACATGGATTAAAACTAGAATTATGGAAATACATGTTGAAAACTTTTTAGGTGAGCTAATTTTGCCTGAAAGTATCCATCATTTTTGGCCAAATGCGAAAATTTGCTCAAACAGGGGTGGTGGGAGGTATCCGTTGACCTCTGTCACCCTCCCCTCACCCCGTCTTTAAAAAAAAAAAATTGTTTGAGTATTTTTGAAATATGATATAATTACCATATGTTTAATTTATGGTTTGGTTAGAGTGTTTTTGAAATATATTTTGTTGGACTATTTTTGAAATATGATTTAGTTACAGTATTTTAAAAATGTTGTTTGTCATATGAGCGAATGTGCATTGAGCTGCAGTTAGGCACTTCCTACAAGTAGTTTGGCCCAGCTCATCGGTCGTCGGCAGTGATCCATATTAGTCTAACCTCTACCATTTGACCAATCCCGCTTGGGTGACCCACAGTGATCCATATTAGTCTAGCCTCTACCATTTGACCAATCCCACTTGGGTGACCCACAGTGATCCATCTTAGTCTAGCCTCTACCCTTTGACCAATCCCGCTTGGGTGACCCACAGTGATCCATATTAGTCTAGCCTCTACCATTTGACCAAATCCCGCTTGGGTGACCCACAGTGATCCATATTAGTCTAGCCTCTACCATTTGACCAATCCCACTTGGGTGACCCACAGTGATCCATCTTAGTCTAGCCTCTACCCTTTGACCAAATTCCACTTGGGTGACCCACAGTGATCCATATTAGTCTAGCCTCTACCATTTGACCAATCCCACTTGGGTGACCCACAGTGATCCATATTAGTCTAGCCTCTACCCTTTGACCAATCCCGCTTGGGTGACCCACAGTGATCCATATTAGTCTAGCCTCTACCATTTGACCAATCCCGCTTGGGTGACCCACAGTGATCCATATTAGTCTAGCCTCTACCATTTGACCAATCCCGCTTGGGTGACCCACAGTGATCCATATTAGTCTAGCCTCTACCCTTTGACCAATCCCACTTGGGTGACCCACAGTGATCCATATTAGTCTAGCCTCTACCCTTTGACCAATCCCGCTTGGGTGACCCACAGTGATCCATATTAGTCTAGCCTCTACCATTTGACCAATCCCGCTTGGGTGACCCACAGTGATCCATATTAGTCTAGCCTCTACCATTTGACCAAATCCCGCTTGGGTGACCCACAGTGATCCATATTAGTCTAGCCTCTAACATTTGACCAATCCCACTTGGGTGACCCACAGTGATCCATCTTAGTCTAGCCTCTACCCTTTGACCAATCCCACTTGGGTGACCCACAGTGATCCATATTAGTCTAGCCTCTACCATTTGACCAAATCCCGCTTGGGTGACCCACAGTGATTCATATTAGTCTAGCCTCTACCATTTGACCAATCCCACTTGGGTGACCCACAGTGATCCATCTTAGTCTAGCCTCTACCCTTTGACCAATCCCACTTGGGTGACCCACAGTGATCCATATTAGTCTAGCCTCTACCATTTGACCAATCCCGCTTGGGTGACCCACAGTGATCCATATTAGTCTAGCCTCTACCCTTTGACCAATCCCGCTTGGGTGACCCACAGTGATCCATATTAGTCTAGCCTCTACCCTTTGACCAATCCCGCTTGGGTGACCCACAGTGATGTATATTAGTCTAGCCTCTACCATTTGACCAATCCCGCTTGGGTGACCCTACCAAGAACTGAAGCTCCCACTGGTATAGCTCTCTGTGACACTGAGACATACAAGCTAACTCACCACGTCAAGGGACGGACAATGAGATAGTACTTGTGAAAGAAAGTGTTTCATTAATCTTTCAGGATGTAGGAATTGTAGATGGTGGATCTTACTCATGTGTTGTCAGCAACAAGTTTGGAAAAGATGAAAGGCAAGTCAGTGTGGTCATTCAGGGTAAGTGTGATATTTTGTTTTGTTTGATATTTGAAGTATTCGATAAATAGGGAAAAGCTAAAAGGACTTCCATGTGCAGTTGAATCCCGTTGGCTCGAACCCTGTCAGTGCTTGAGAAAGTGTTCAAACCATCAGGTAGTTCGACCTAACCATTCGGTCAAGATTGTGTAAGTGTAGCTCGGGACTTCATTCTTGGTTCGAGTGTTGCGGTGTATTCGACCCTTCCGAGTTTGACCCAACGAGATTCTACTGTATTTGATGAAAAAGATATATTAGTTTTATTTTTAAAATAGTTAACAGATTATGGAGGTAATAATCAGTTGCAACAGTTGTTTTAACTTCAAGGCTACCATAATGTTTTACCGTCTATATTTAGAAATGACAAGAATAATTTCTGTTTTAAAAAATGGCAAGAATAATTACAGGTATCCTTTTTTTCACAAATGACAAGGATAATTGTTCTATTCTTAGAAATTATAAAATTCACAAGGATAATTATTAATATTTTTTAACAGTTAACAATTTGTTTTTAAAAATGACAAGAGTAAATGCTCTCTCTCTCTCTCTCTCTCTCTCTCTCTCTCTCTCTCTCTCTCTCTCTCTCTCTCTCTCTCTCTCTCTCTCTCTCTCTCTCTCTCTCTCTCTCTCTCTCTCTCTCTTACTAATAACAAGGATAATTCTTATATTTGTAGAAATGACAAGTATCATTGTTATATTTTTAATGACAAGGATAATTGTTCCATTTTTGTTTAGAAATAATAAAAATTATTGTTATCTTTTAATGTCAAGGATAATTCTTTCATTTTTAATGACAAGGATAATTATTCAATACATGTATTTTTGTAGAAATGACAAAAAATTAAAAAAATATTTTGTTTACAAATGATAAGGATGGGTTTTTTTATATGACAAGGATAATTGTTCTCTTTCTAGAAATGATAAGGATACTTGTTCTTTTTTTGATAGTTGTTCTATATCTTTTAATGACTAGGATTTTTTTTTTTTTTAGAAATGACAAGGATAATTGTTCCACCTGTTAACAAATTTGTCACCAGTGGTGATGACGTTAGTTTTCACTGCGAGGCTGTTACTGACTACCGAGAACAAGCCAATCTCATCATAACTTGGTTGAAGAACAATGAGACCATTGAAACTGAGAGTGACGTGTACAGAGGAAGACTTGCCATTACCCATGATGCACTGGTTCTGCATGATGTGGTTGTTGGTGACCGAGGAATGTATACATGTGTTGCTACATCCTCCATTGACTCAGCAAAAGCAACAGCACAATTAAAAGTAAAAGGTATTTTACTTTTCATTTTACACAGAAAATATTACAAGTGAGTTTTTTAGTCGGTTGATGTTTGGGTGGATGGACAGATGAATGAATGGGTGGATGGACAGATGTATGAATGAACAGATGATGGACAGACACAGCTATTTGGATAGAATATTTAAAGGTATATGATATCACATAAAATATTATGGCTATATTGTGAATGAAAACAAAATTGCTTCCACCTCTACATGGTGATCCTTGAAAGGTCTCAGCCAATTAAGAGTGGTTTGATCATTTTGGATTATAATAATTCTCTGCCAGTCCACCCTGCTTCATTGATGAACTGTTCCTGACATTCCTTCCTCTTTTTGTTCCTCTACCACATTTCTTCATCCATCCCCCATCCATCCATCCATCCATCCACCCATCCACCCACCCAAATCCATCCATCCATCCATCCACCCATCCATCCATCCATCCATCCATCCATCCACCCAAATCCATCCATCCACCCATCCATCCATCCATCCACCCATCCATCCATCCATCCATCCACCCACCCAAATCCATCCATCCATTCATCCACCCATCCATCCATCCATCCATCCATCCATCCACCCATCCACCCACCCAAATCCATCGATCCACCCATCCACCCATCCATCCATCCACCCAATTCCAAACACATCCACCCACCGACCCATCCAACCATCCATCCATCCATCTATCCACCCACCCATCCATTCAGTATCCATCTTTCGATTGGTCTTTCCATTCATCCATTTATAAATCCATCTATCTATCTATCTATCTATCTATCTATCTATCTATCTATCCATCCATCCATCCATCCATCCATCCATCCATCCATCCATCCATCCATCCATCCATCCATCCATCCCTCTTCTTTCCTCCAACCCTCCATCCATCCATCCATTCATTATTCACCTATCCAAAACCCACTCACCAACCAAGCCCACACACGCACCTACCCACCTACATTGTAATATCCATCCATCCACCCAAAACCCAGTCATCCATCCATAAACCCACCCACCCAACTATCAAACCCATCCATCCATCCATCTATCCATCCATCCACCCTCCCACCCACCCACCCACCCACCCATCCATCCATCCATCCATCCAATCATCCACCCACCCACCCACCTATAAAACCATCCATCCATCCATCCATCCATTATCCCCCATCCAAAACCTACCAACCCACAAAATCCCTCCATCAACCCACAGTTCCACCACTTTTCTCTAATCTTCCTCCCTCTCTTCGTCTTCTCCCTTATGTTTTCCTCCCTCCTTCAGTCACTCCTAATATCTCCCTCTCTAATTCCATGACTTACATACCTAGATTTGTTCTTTGTATTGCTAGGTCCTCCGGATGCTCCATATGACATTCAGATTATTCACTGCACACCTGGAAGAGCCGACATTGGCTGGAAGTTTGACAAGTCACTGGAGAACTTCTCTCCAGTTAAAAACTTCTCGGTTCAGTACAGCACCCATCACAGGCCAGGCCATTGGGTGTTGGCTGCCGAGGCCCCACACCACAGGAAGCAGGCTGCAATGCGATTGGCTCCCTGGACAGAATACACCTTCAGAGTGGCAGCTGTCAGTAAACTTGGGAGGGGCAAGTACAGTGCCCCATCTCAAGGCAAATGTCGCACACCAATGTCAAGGCCATTTAGAAATCCTCGCAGAATACGGAAAATTGCAAACAAAACTGGTTTCCTTGTCCTTGAATGGGCTGTAAGTATGATTCTTAAAGAAAAAAACATCTGTAAAATAATTAACAGTCGAAATCTGACATGGAAACATTTAAATATCCATTAATTCATTCCTACACATTGAGTAATTAACCTCAATCTGGATGGGAGCTAGTACCGGAATGCGAACCCAGTACCTACCAGCCTTAAGTCTAATGGCTTAACCACTACACCACCGAGAAGACCAGTCGCCATATACTCTTGATTCCGGATATAAATTGAAGTAGTTGTTTTTAATAGTAATTGGCTCTGTCTACAGACGCTCATGTGTTTTCTTCTGCAGATGCTTAAGAAAGAAGTCCAATATGGTCGTTCCCCCAAAAAATCACATGCATGGTAATATTATCATCCATTTCTTGTTCCATCCTGTCTGTGGGATGGTGCATATAAAAGATCCCTTGCTATTAATGGAAAAAAATGTAGCAGGTTTCCACTCTATGACTGTGTCAAAATGACCATATGTTTGACATCCAATAGCCGATGACATCAATGTGTTCTAGTGGTGTCATTAAACAAAACAAAGTTTTTAACATTATTAACCATACAGTCAAAGAAAGATGATCTTAGCTGGAAATAAATAAAAATGCATTACGTACATATATATACAGTGAAACCTGTCTAAAGTGGACCCTGTACAAACCGGAAACCTGTCAAAACCGGTCAAGTTTCATGGTTTCAAATTTTATCTAAAAACCGGATCTTGTCTAAGTAGAATATTTTCATTTCAACTTATTTTTGTGCTTATATCCAATTAAGGTTCAATCACACTGTCCTGGGCACACACCTCAGCTATCTGGGCTGTCTGTCCAGGACAATGGGTTAGTTGTTAGTGGTTAGTGAGAAAGAAGAGAGTGTAGTGGGCTTACATTACCTATCCATTGAGTCTTTAAAATTCGCTCTTGGTGGGAGCTGGTACTGGGCTGTGAACCCAGTACCTACCAGCCTTATGTCCGATGGCTTAACCATGACACACCACTGAGGCTGGTTAAATCGAATAAATATTAGGTCCCCAACCTGATCCGATTTAGACCGGTTTCGCTGTATATATGGAAGCAAACCATGTAAGCTTGCCACAGCCATGTATAAAACATATGAAATTTTATCTTCATGATTTTTTACATTTCAGGCCATTCCCAGGAGTGAGCACAATGGCGAGGGCTTCTACTACAACATCACCATCAAGGAGGATGGGACGAAGACGTACACGAGTCACATCATCAACAGCTACAACATGACGCGCATTGAGATCCCCGTGAGCACCGTCTTCCGACCATACAGCATCATGGTGTCCTCTGGCAACACCCTGGGACCGTCTCTCAAAGCCCCACGAATCACCAAGGGTTACTCAGGAGAAGCAGGTACCGTAAATACTTGAATATATACGGCCTGCCTTGATTAGAGATTGGGTCTCAGAGCATTGCGAAAAAACACAGAGGCCTGTCTTGCATAAAGGCCTGTTTCTGCTCTTGTTGCTTTGTCAGGTTAATGACAATGTTATATTCATCACTTTCTTTAAATGACATCAAAAGCTTAGGCCTATAACCACCTTGGCGAGAACAACAGAAAACAAGAAGGATCTTTTCATTTCTCAGTAGGCCAAAGGAAAGATATTTCCATGTGTACAAAAAAGGTTTTGACGCCTATATTAGAAGATGACCTCACAACAATGCTATGTTAGGAAATTCTGCATGTAAAAATAGAGGCCTGCCATGAATAGAGGTCGGGTGTCAGAGCATTGTGAAATAAATAGAATGTATGTTGTATTTCGTAGTGAACTATTAAAAGGAAAGGAATGTTAAAGACTCCTCGATGTCCATGAATTATCCAGGGTTACTCTGGAGAAGCAGGTATATGTTGCATTTCATAGTGAAAATGGAAAAAAAAAATGTGGAAAGGAAAGGAATTATAAAGTCACCCCAGAACATTTGTTTTTATCAGTTGGTATCTTGTCATAGTCAGTGTGACACTCGATCAGAGAGAACAAATAGTTATTATAAATTATATCTGATTTACGGTCTAAACATGCCGTCCTGGGCACACACCTCAGCTGTCTATCCAGGACAGATCATAAGCCATGGTAGGTGAGAGAGAGAGAGAGAAAGAGAGAGAGAGAGAGAGAGACAGAGAGAGAGAGAGAGAGAGAGAGAGAGAGAGAGAGAGAGAGAGAGAGAGAGAGAGAGAGAGGGGGGGGGGGGGGGGGGGGAGAGCCAGAGATGGCACACACCTCAGCTGTCTATCCAGAACAGATATTAAGCCATGGTGAGAGAGAGAGAGAGAGAGAGACAGACAGACAGACAGGCAGACAGGCAGAGACAGACAGACAGACAGACAGACAGACTGTAGTGATTAAATGTAGATTATTCTCTGGGTTTCTGTTTTGAAAAACAAATTAGGAGCAGGGAAGGGGATAAACAGTATCATGAGGTGGCCCATGTTTCTCTGTAGGGTCACCAAATTTGCTTTGGACTTTGTAGTACAGAACATAGGTTTTGTCATGAGCAGCCAGTTAACATTAAGTACCAAAACCAGTCTAGTGAATGTCTTGTACCGCCACATAGCACTGACATTAGTTTTAAACACAAGGCTGTTGCCCAGTGTGTGGCATCAAAAGAGTTCTATAATTAATACATAAATCTCATTCCAGTGCCACTAGCCATACCAGAAAACTTTGAGCTTGACCCGAGTTACCCCGTGACGAACACTTCAGTCCGCGTGCAATGGGATCGTGTCAACTCGAGTCTTGCCGTCATCAGAGGAGCCTTTAAGGGATACCAGGTTAATGTCTCCTTCATATCCCAGGGACGGGACGTAGCCCAGTGGTAAAGCGTTCACATGATGAGCGGTCGTTCTGGGATCGATCACCATTGGTGGGCCCATTGGGCTATTTCTCATTCCAGCCAGTGCACCACGACTCATATATCAAAGGCCGTGGTATGTGTTATCCTGTCTGTGGTATGATGTATATAAAAGATTCCTTGTTGCTAATCGAAAAAGATTAGTCCATGAAGTGGCTACAGCGGGTTTCCTCTCTCAATATCTGTGTGGTCCTTAGCCATATGTCTGACACCATATAACCGTAAATAAAATGTGTTGAGTGCATCGTTAAATAAAATATTTCCTTTATATCCCTGTCTTATCTACTTAACTGCAGTGGACAGCAAAGGAAAGGAATGTTTGTTAAAGTTAAAGTTAAACTCATTTGTTTAACGGCACCACTAGAGCACATTGATTTATTAATCATCGGCTATTGGATGTCAAACATTTGGTAATTTCGACATATAGTTTTAGAGAGGAAACCCACTACATTAGTAGCAGGGGATTTTTTTTTATGCATCATTCCACAGAGAGAATAGCACATAGTACGGCCTTTGATATACCAGTCATGGTGCATTGGCTGGAATGAGAAATAGCCCAATGGGCCCACCGACGGGGATCGATCCTAGACCAACTGTGCATCAAGTGAGCGCTTCACCACTGCACTACGTCCCGTCCCTCATGTTTGTTTAATGATTATATTTTATATTATGATATATGTTTCACTTAATTAAAAAAAAGTTTATTATTGCTTTTAATCAAGGCTTGAAATTCATTTTGTGGAATGGGAAGCAGCTTTTGCTTGTGAAAGTTTGAAGTGGGAAGCAATCTTTGGTTCTCATATATTAAAGGGACATTCCTGAGTTTGCTGCAATTTTTAAGACTTTTTAACGATTGTAATTACATATCAAATATATTTTTCTGCATAAAATATTAGTGGCTGTATATTAAACATGTTTCTGATTGTTCTAATATTTGTACTAGGTTAAATTTAATTTTATTTCCTAAAATATAGTTTTTTCATATGTACGAAAATATTTGAAGACAAACTCTAGTTTGGGATTCTTACAACTATTAAGACGACCAGAAACACATTGAATATACAGACACTAATATTCTAAGCAAGAAACTATATTTAATATGTAAGTTTAATCGTAGAAATATATATATATATATATATATATATATATATATATTTTTTTTTTTATTTTTTTTTTTTTTTTTTTTTTTTTTCAAGTTCTTTATTATCCCCAGAAAATAGGTCATGTCAGGGTTGGGGAGCCCTGAATCATCACCTTACAATATTTTTCCTTTATAAGTCTCACCAACACTGGGAATAGAACAAGAAATATTTTATTAGTTGGAAATACAATGCAGCAAACTCAGGAATGTCCCTTTAATCTTGAAGCAAAGGCTAGAAATTGATGCAGTTCTTAAACACACAAGTACTAATATAAATTCTATAGTTGGGTAACAGTTTAAGATGGAAAGTAATTATCAGAAAGCATATCGCATTTTGAGTCGCTTTTGCCTTGTGCTTCTTGTACATTTTTAGACTTAAATGGCTTTTACATGTATGCCTCAAACAAACAATATTTTCTCGTATTAATATAGCAGTCTTTTGCTCTTAAGATTATTTTTAAAAATATAATTGTAAGGTTAGAAAGTATCAAGTATTGTTTGCTTACGTCATACGGAGTATATCCAGGGTTCTCGCCCAAGACCTGATTACAATTACTACTTTTAATGTGTTTATAAATGTTGCAAGGACGTAGAACCTATAAGCCCAAACAAACATTACACAATAAGAATTATGTTTCACTTCATTTTAAAATGGATTATTACATTTATGCCCAGAACAAACAATGTTTTTATTGATATAACTATAAATAAACAGGGTTTTTTAAATGTATATTGAGCATGTGGTCATCTCCGCTACCCACAAAATAATAATATACTTATTTATCCTATAACTTACCCATGATATCCATGTGATAAACCAATGTGATAATTTACTTTATTAACCCGGTTAATAATGGTATGCAAATCTGCAAGGTTTCTAGGTAATTTGTTGCTGTGGATGGGTCATTTGCTTACAAGCCAACAAGACCCGTGTACCTGAGTGTAACGTTTTGAAAGATTTGTTTAAAATGCGTGACGTCAAACTAATGTGTGCTAATCGTGATGACGTCATATTATCGATGGCGGCGACTTTAGTACTGTGACCGGCCTCGGTGGCGTCGTGGTAGGCCATCGATCTACAGGCTGGTAGGTACTGGGTTCGGATCCCAATCGAGGCATGGGATTTTTAATCCAGATACCGACTCCAAACCCTAAGTGAGTGCTCCGCAAGGCTCAATGGGTAGGTGTAAACCACTTGCACCGACCAGTGATCCATAACTGGTTCAACAAAGGCCATGGTTTGTGCTATCCTGCCTGTGGGAAGTGCAAATAAAAGATCCCTTGCTGCTAATCGGAAGAGTAGCCCATATAGTGGCGACAGTGGGTTTCCTCTCAAAATCTGTGTGGTCCTTAACCATATGTCTGACGCCATATAACCGTAAATAAAAATGTGTTGAGTGCGTCGTTAAATAAAACATTTCTTCTTTCTTTAGTACTGTGATTTACTGAAAAAAGTAATTAGAATGTTATTTTAGAAGTGTTATAGGATAAATAGAATTCGCTACTCGTGTTTTTTAAAATGAAAATTTCAACCTCGTCTAGTTAATCGGTATTTGTCTCGGCAGAGCCTCAACAAATACCGATTAACATAGACTCGGTTGATATTTTTTATATTAAAAAATACTTGTGATGAATCCTCTATATATGCATAGGAGAAAAGAAGATATTTGTTTTGTTTAAGTACACCACATTGATTAATTAATGACTGGCTATAAAAATTAAAATTGCATTAATAATGGTAAATATCACATTGGTTTATGACATGGATATTGTGGGTAAGTTAATGGATAAAAAACTGTTTAAAGATACCGGTACATGTAATATATATGTAATATTTCAATTTAAGCAGGTTAATACTGGTAAATATCACATTGGTTTATGACATGGAAATTGTGGGTAGGTTACAGAATATAAAACTGTTTAAAGATAACACAGGTCTATGTAATATATGTAATATTTCACAGCTAACATATTGGAAGACCGAGGACCCGGACAGTAAGAAAGGTATTCGGATTCCTCCAAATCGAGCCAAGCCAAAGAAAGTGAAACACACACTGCACGACCTGCCTCCGTACACGAACATCTCCATGGACGTCGCCGTTATCAACAGCTACTTCATCTCCAACCACAGCCCCGTCATCAACTTCACCACGCCAGAAGGAGGTGAGAACTGGCACTAGATTTCTTCATACTTGTTTCAAGGAAAGGAAACATGGGCCATGGAATAGGGTCATATTTACAAATCACAAAAATTTTATTGCCAAAGAGACAGGTAGATGGTCTGTATTAAGCAAAAAGTTGACAGTAGATTGTTAGGTATAAGAAAGAAATGGTTCTTGTGCATATATTTCTATTTATTGTAGTCTCAATATTATATTGAATATTCATTGGCACAGTTTCCCCCACTAAACAGTATTATTTTAGTTTTGATCACAATAAAATTAGAAATGTATAGAAGAAGGAAATGTTTTATTTAACGACGACTCAACACATTTTATTTACAGTTATATGGTGTCGGACATATGGTTTAAGGACCACACAGATATTGAAGGAGGAAACCAGCTGTTGCCACTTCATGGGCTACTCTTTTCGATTAGCAGCAAGGGATCTTTTATATGCACCATCCCATAGACAGCATAGCACATACCACGGCCTTTCATGTACCAGTTGTATAGAGACAAATCTTACTCTTTTTTTTATGACTGCTAAAGTTTTTTTTTATTACAGAATGAAAAGATTTGTGAAATTATATTGACAAAAAAATAATTATCTATTAATTTGTTTATTGTTTTCAGTTCCTGGAAAAGTGCAGTATTTGTTCATCCAATCCCGAGGATCGAGATATTTCCTGCTGGAGTGGAAAGAACCAGAAAACAAGAATGGTGATTTACTTGGCTACCAGATAGGATACAAAAAACGTAAGTGTCTTTCAGTCCAAATCTCTATCAGTGGAATCTGTTGGGGCAGGATTTAGTTCAGTCAGTTGGTGCTCACTTGAGGTGCTTTTGTCGCAGGATTGTATTGTATTGTATTGTATTGTATTGTATTGTATTGTATTGTATTGTATTGTTTGTTTTGTTTTGTATTGTTTTGTATTGTTTTGTTTTGTATTGTTTTGTTTTGTTTTGTATTGTTTTGTATTGTTTTGTATTGTATTAAACCACCTGAGTGGATCCATTCAACTGACTGGGAGGTTTCTCGTTCCAATATAGCACGTTTCCTCCGATGACTACGAGTCAGAATTACCAAATGTTTGACATCCAATAGCCGATGATTAATTAATCAATGTGCTCTAGTGGTGTCGTTAAACAAAACAAACTTTTGGAATCTGAAATAAAGGGCAGATTGTATAGCCAACACCTGTCTACAAAGTCAAATATTTTTGGCACCCACATGTATGTATTTTATCTCTATGTAAGACCACCTTTTTATAAAAGTCATAG
The DNA here is from genome assembly GCF_016097555.1 of Gigantopelta aegis. Lineage (NCBI taxonomy): Eukaryota > Metazoa > Mollusca > Gastropoda > Neomphalida > Peltospiridae > Gigantopelta > Gigantopelta aegis. The sequence goes on along the minus strand of NC_054701.1, from coordinate 63,035,059 downwards.
GGTTATAAAAGCCATCTGTTTATAAAGACCACCTGCATATAAAGAACTTTTGGAGAGGACCTTGTAAGTTGGATAACTTGTGCCCAATCCTTTTTGTATATATTATATGCAATAAAATATCTTTTCAATGAATCAAAGAACATCTGCTTATAAAGGCCACCTGCTTTTAAAGCCACTTACTTATATTGATCACTTGCTTCTAGAGTACCTGCTAAAAAAATAGATTTTATTCTGCAGGCACTGAAATAAGCAATGTATCTGGTAACCCATGTACAGGTTACCACAAAATACAGTCCAGGGGCCTATTTCACAAAACATTGTAAGTTTACATCTGTGACTAGCAGTTATACCGAGCATACACTTACATTGTACAAGTGTTCAGCATCTATTTCATGAAGAAATTTACATCATTGCCGAAAATGGAGCATTTTAAGTTCAAAAGAAAATGAAATGTGTGTATTTTTAAACTATATTTGTTGTACTATAATAGTTATAAAAATCGTGGTTTAGTCGTAGATTTATGTTTACGTGCAAAACTAAGCTTACAATATTTGTGAAACTGGGCCCTGGCAACCTATAGTTTACACACACTTATTACGTTTATATTACCGTATTAGGTTACCACACATTTATATTTCCACTGTTACTGTAAAATACATTCACAGACACACTAATATCAGAGGCGGATCTAAGGGGGGCCCCCCTAAATTTGCGACATTTATATATTTTATTATATATTTTTATTTTTATTTTTTTTACGATCCTCTTCTAAACCTCCACCAAAGTTCCCTTGGCGATTCGCCTCATATCAATGGGGCCACCCCCTAAATGGATTTTCTGGATCCGCCACTGAATATTTTGTTATTCATTCATACCACTGGTCTCATTGTACTGATACTGTGTGTGTATCATTTAGGTGACCATTATGGACAGGTTTAAAGTCACTGATTCTAGTTTGGCTTTATTGTTTCACGTTTTGAGCCACTACAAACAAACACCAGAATGACAAGACACATTCTAGATCATTTGTTTGCATTTACCATAGTTTGACACCCAATAGCCAATGTATTTTTTGTGCTGGGGTGTCATTAAACATTCATTCATTCATTCTTTTAGAAACATTCTGGAGTTGCCGGAATTGATAATTTAAGTAAGAATTAAGTTGTAAGTAATATGTAATAGAATGATTAATACCTTAACAATGATAGTGAAAAAAAGTAACATGCCAAGGTCAGAATTTAGTACCCCCACCCTGAATAGTTTCAGGTGATGACATTGTATTAAAAACTGTATAGAAACCTCCTGCACCATGTCCCCTGCGCGTGCTGTAACCGCACCGTGGTGCAGGGGTGTAACATTTTCTTTGAGAATGGCCAATACAGCACAAAATCGAAGTTTTGCGTAAAATTCAGTATCCGTAAAATTCTGTGATATTTGTGTTTTTGCACAGTTCTTTACACTGTTTTTGTTTAAACCTTGAATTTTTATATTGAAGTTGATCATCACTTTATTTATTTGCATTACCATAGTTTGACACCCAATAGCCGATGTATTTTTCGTGCTGGGGTGTCGTTAAACATTCATTCATTCATTCATTCATTCATTCCTGCACCATGTCAGGTATACTTGAAAAAATGTGTTTTGGAGCTTGGACTATAACAGAAAAGGCTGTAATTAATAGCCCAAACTAATTTTACGCAGCCTAATAACTCGGATAATTATATTTGATGACTTTACTCACAAGAGGTGAAACATTACAGTGCTTGCCATAACTAATGGACTTCATGACTGAAAAGTCATACTGGAAGGAGCATAATAAAAATAAGCTACATGTATTAGTATTCAGATTGAGTAATACATAGAGGATAATAAACGAGTTACCAGTTATTATCAAATTTATGTCACGAGTGAAATAAAGCTTGTGACAAGTGAAAATTATTTCACTCGGGACATAAATTTGATATAAGTGGTACCGAGTTTGTTATTCTATTTATTACCCCAGCTACATGTATTTGGGTTTTGTTTTTTAAATCTTTTATTTTCAATATAGTCTACAGCGGCTACACGTCCATGTATATAGAAACGACGTAAACTACTTTACTGTTCTCGGTATTGCTTTAACTTTGTATTTTATTCACGGTTCACAGATAATTTTCAAAACCCAAAAGTTCTATATATTCGGTAAAAAAAAAATCTATAATGAATTGCATTAAACTACCATTTTATTACAAGTTTAACACTGAAACTAGAAAGACGTAAACGCAAACGCTTTAAACTACGTGATGTCATTGTGTGTGCTTTGCCAAATCATGATGTCGTCATATTTAGTACCGACAAGGTGATTGGTTTGTTGGGTGTCAAATCGTCCAATAGTAGTGTACGTTAAACCGATGCATGATAATTTCTCAGTGAGAAATTATGATTTTTATTTCCCCCGTTATGAGTACCTGCAGGGATAATAAACTTTCATACCTTCTGCATGATTTTGTATTGCATTATAACATTCTAGATGCATTACTGTAGTATAGATTATGATAATAATAATAATATGTACCGTATATATTTTAATTTATTTGTTTTATCATAATATGTTCTGTATTGTTGTTTCTTGTTTTGTTTTTTAAAGAGCCTTTTTCCAGTGCTATGACGATTGCTCTATCTTTTGATACACCAAATATATCCCGAGCTTTCCTGTCCGGTTTGGAACCAGAAACTCTTTACAAAGTGGCCATTTGGGGATTTTCAAAACAGGGAAATGGAGAGGCGTATTACATGACGGCACTAACCATGGAAGACAACTTGCGTAAGATTTAAATTTTGTAATGTCGTAATATGCAATCTTAGAACTGTGTAGCTCAGTGGGAGCGGCTTTGGTGGTGTCGTGGTTAAGCCATCAGACTACAAGCTGGTAGGTACAGGGTTCACAGCCCAGTACCGGCTCCCACCCAGAGTGAGTTTTAATGACTCAATGGGTAGGTGTAAGACCACTACACCCTCTTCTCTCTCACTAACAGCTAACAACTAACCCACTGTCCTGGACAGACTGGACAGCCCAGGTAGCTGAGGTGTGTTCCTAGGACAGCGTGCTTGAACCTTAATTTGATATAAGCACGGAAATAGGTTGAGAAAGAAAAGAAAGCTCAGTGGTAGAGTGCTTGCCTGAAGTACGATGAGTCATAGGATCAAATGCCCTCAGTGGTCTCGAGGTTTTATCTATTTATATACTCAATATAAAATAAATGTTTAGTTACTACAAACTCCAGGCTGACCAGATGTGTTAAAATGTAAGTAAAAACCTTGAAGTAATATGTAATTAATTAAGGCCATTATAAAATAAATCTAAACATTTTATCTCTGTCAGTGCTAATGATAAAGTCCTGCCCCCATGTTTTTAATTGCCTCACCGCGTAAATTAAAAAAAAATTGTTTTGACATTTAAACATATATGATGCTTAATGCGTGTTATTTCCAATGTCCTTGAAAATATAAAATTAAAAATTAAATTTCTCATCACGCCCCCATTTTGAAAAAAATTGGTTTAAAATAAAACAGTGTTACTATTAGTACAGTGTTGGTAAAAACTGTATTAGTACAATGTTAATACAACAATATTAGTACAGTGTTTATATATACACACCGGGCCTCCAATAAACGCTGGGTAAGACAGCCAAAAACTGATTACTCCCTGGCACAATTTAGGCACTTTACGTGAACAAATAATATTAATTTGTTCATTGTTTTGTTACAGTTCGAAATTAAAGTTTAAAAATATATAAAATTACAAGTTTGTAGTTTTTAGCTTTAATTTCTAAAAATTTGTTTGAAAAAATAAAGGCTGAGTCTCCAGTAAGCGCCGGTCTCCAATAAGTGCCGGGTCTGTAACCATTTTGAAATGAATAAGCGCCCAGACGCTTATTAGAGGAAATACGGTATTAGTACAGGGTTTAAAAACCCAGTACCGGTGTAATAGCCCAAATATACCCTCTGCCAAACTATACCCGGGATATAAACTGGACTAGCCCAGAATATACACCAGGGTATAAAACAGGCTAGCCCAGAATATACCCCAGGGTATAAAACAGGCTACCCCAGAATAGTCTGTATTTCAATGTCCAGAGGGTTTTTTTCCATCATAATTTATATATTTTGGGCTAGAGAATATCGAAATATCTTCTAAATTTACTAATCTGTGATAGTTTTAGTTTTATGAAAGCAATAGTTGCTTTTCTTTTAAAGCGTTTATTATTATTTTTATTTTTATTTTTTTAGTATATAGTATAGTATAAAAAATTAGGGGTATAAAACAGGCTAGCCCACTTTAACCCCAGGTATAGTTTGGCGGGGGTTATATTTTGGGCTGTTACACCGGGTGTTAGTACAGTATTAATGTGTTTTTCAGCCTTGGCAGAGCCCCGTGTCACTAAGGTTGTGGCTGGAAAACGATCGTTCACCATTCAGTGGGAACTCGATGAATCAGTGGACGCACGTGCCGCATCAACGTACTACATCAAGTACAGGAGAGTGGGTATGTTTGTAGGAAAAGTTACTCATTTTACATATATATATATATATATATATATATATATATATACAGTCGAACTTCGTTAACTCGAAGTTGAAGGGGACGACGAAATAGTTCAAGTTTCAGGGAGTTCGAGTTTTCGAAATTCGTACAGCCGTTGCCGTTGCTGGGTCCTTCCCCAGATTGCTCGATCTCTGATGTATCAGTTTCTATCATAACTAAATGACTAGTAATGAATCATTTTGAATTCACACTTAAATAGCAAATAACAAATTTGACATGATTCACTCGTTTAAGAGAAAAAACAAACAGCGTTAATTCTTATTACAACAGTTCTTTTGAAGATTACAAGACTATCCGTACTTTGTGTAATGAGGCCCGCTGCCATGTACAAACACCGACAACCCAATGTAGGCATGTAGGATCATTTTCTTCCGCATAGTCGGCGATCTATTATTCTGTAATCACCGCGTGTATCATCGATAGCCGAGACCATTCGGGGAACTCATGCTTGGCTTGGGTGACAATTCATTTTTCTTTAAAGTATTACCGGTACAGTTAAAAGGCTCAGTCACTCCACAAACTTCAAGTTTTGGAAGTGCAATATCCTTTAATTTTTTATGGTGGGACCAAAAAATTACTTTGAGAGATCGAGTTTTTCGAATGTTCGAAGTTTGAGTGTTCAAAGTCTGTTATTACTAGTTTGTATAGCAGTTCGGCCGGGACCACCGTTTCACTTTGAGAGATCGACGTTTTTGGAAGATCGAAGTTTGAGTTATCGAAGGTCGACTGTATATATATATTATATGTATATTTCTTAACTAGAAAGTTTAGATTTGTTGTCAAAACGTCCTAACATAGTTCATAAATTTTTTTAAAGTTTTTTGTGCCAAAGACAACAGGTTATAGTTTATGCAACTAAAATAGTATGGCTGAGTATATAGTTTACTGAAACAGTTGCAAATCCTATTTTTAAAATCAGTAAAGAACTTAACCTAACTAAACCAGATACCTCTTAAAACCGGACATTCTACTTGGTCCCGAGGGTGTCAGGTTTAGAGGGGTTTCACTGTATGATGGTTGAAACTACTTAGATAGGCGTGTATATCAAACCGGACATTCTACTTGGTCCCGAGGGTGTCAGGTTTAGAGGGGTTTCACTGTATGATGGTTGAAACTACTTAGATAGGCGTGTATATCAAACCGGACATTCTACTTGGTCCCGAGGGTGTCAGGTTTAGAGGGGTTTCACTGTATGATGGTTGAAACTACTTAGATAGGCGTGTATATCAAACCGGACATTCTACTTGGTCCCGAGGGTGTCAGGTTTAGAGGGGTTTCACTGTATCATGGTTGAAAACTACTTAGATAGCGTGTATATCAAACCGGACATTCTACTTGGTCCCGAGGGTGTCAGGGTTTAGAGGGGTTGGTCCACTGTATGATGGTTGAAACTACTTAGATAGGCGTGTATATCAAACCGGACATTCTACTTGGTCCCGAGGGTGTCAGGTTTAGAGGGGTTCACTGTATGATGGTTGAACTACTTAGATAGGCGTATGTATATCATCGAACCGGACATCTACTTGGTCCCGAGGGTGTCAGGTTTAGAGGGGTTTCACTGTATGATGGTTGAAACTACTTAGATAGGCGTGTATATCAAACCGGACATTCTACTTGGTCCCGAGGGTGTCAGGTTTAGAGGGGTTTCACTGTATGATGGTTGAAACTACTTAGATAGGCGTGTATATCAAACCGGACATTCTACTTGGTCCCGAGGGTGTCAGGTTTAGAGGGGTTTCACTGTATGATGGTTGAAACTACTTAGATAGGCGTGTATATCAAACCGGACATTCTACTTGGTCCCGAGGGTGTCAGGTTTAGAGGGGTTTCACTGTATGATGGTTGAAACTACTTAGATAGGCGTGTTATATCAAACCGGGAATTATCTACTTGGTCCCGAGGGTGTCAGTTTAGAGGGGTTTCACTGTATGATGGTTGAAACTACTTAGATAGGCGTGTATATCAAACCGGACATTCTACTTGGTCCCGAGGGTGTCAGGTTTAGAGGGGTTTCACTGTATGATGGTTGAAACTACTTAGATAGGCGTGTATATCAAACCGGACATTCTACTTGGTCCCGAGGGTGTCAGGTTTAGAGGGTTTCACTGTATGATGGTTGAAACTACTTAGATAGGCGTGTATATCAAACCGGACATTCTACTTGGTCCCGAGGGTGTCAGGTTTAGAGGGGTTTCACTACTTATGATGGTTGAAACTACTTAGATAGGCGTGTATATCAAACCGGACATTCTACTTGGTCCCGAGGGTGTCAGGTTTAGAGGGTTTCACTGTATGATGGTTGAAACTACTTAGATAGGCGTGTATATCAAACCGGACATTCTACTTGGTCCCGAGGGTGTCAGGTTTAGAGGGTTTCACTGTATGATGGTTGAAACTACTTAGATAGGCGTGTATATCAAACCGGACATTCTACTTGGTCCCGAGGGTGTCAGGTTTAGAGGGGTTTCACTGTACTAGGATAGGCGTGTTGAAACATTTACTTGGTCCGAGGGTTGTCAGGTTAGAGGGGTTTTCAGATATGGTGCGTGTATATCAAACCGGACATTCTACTTGGTCCCGAGGGTGTCAGGTTTAGAGGGGTTTCACTGTATCATGGTTGAAACTACTTAGATAGGCGTGTATATCAAACCGGACATTCTACTTGGTCCCGAGGGTTGTCAGGTTTAGGAGGTTTTTCACTGTATGATGGTTGAAACTACTTAGATAGGCGTGTATATCAAACCGGACCATTCTACTTGGTCCGAGGGTGTCAGGTTTAGAGGGTTTCACTGTATGGAGGTTTAGAGGGTGGACATTCTACTTGGTCCGAGGGTGTCAGGTTTAGAGGGGTTTCCATGTATGATGGTTGAAACTACTTAGATAGGCTGTATATCAAACCGGACTACTTAGATAGGCGTGTATATCTACTTGGTCCCGAGGGTGTCAGGTTTAGAGGGGTTTCATGTATGATGGTTGAAACTACTTAGATAGGCGTGTATATCAAAACCGGACATTCTACTTGGT
>NC_054701.1:62962931-63027250 GCF_016097555.1 Gigantopelta aegis | reverse complement strand
GGTTAACTGGTTAGTTGGAGTTTCTTTCTCACAAACAAAATAGGATGTAATAAAAGTTTGTGCCTATACAGTTTTTCTTTTAAAATAATGCACCAATTAAAATAGGATAGTTTTTATTAATTGCACTTAACATATAGTATGCGTTTTCATAATTTTCATTTATCGACTATATCAGGGGTTGAAATTAAAAAATATTTCCACTGGCCTGGCGGACTAGTAGTTTAGAAAAGTTACTAGTCCTGGCCTCATTTTGTTTTATCCAATTTTGAGATATGTTGAGTATTTCCTTTAAAATTATTAAAATTGTTAATTTAAAGAAAAAAGTATTAGCCAAAAACTAAATGTTATAGCTACTTTGTATATAAATTAGCAACTGGCTAATTTGGCAATGGACACGTTTGGCAAGGGTAGGATACGTTCGAGCAAAAACGACCACTCACGATACCCAAGTGATAATTTTCTTTTCTCTGCCAGATTTGGATTCCTTGTAATTCCCCCTTTCCAATGATACCTAATTTGTCAAAATTGGACTATTGGTTGCTGAGTTATGGCAATTTAAAAAAGGGCGGCCACACCCTTTTTTAACAAAATTTAAAAAAAGAAAAGGCCATAACTCGGAAACCGTTGGTCCGATTGAGCTAAAACTTGGAATTTCATGTTTTTTGGCCATTGGAGAGGGTAGGGTTTAAATTTCCTTTTTTGGGGGGTGATTTGACACGGAATGACCCGTGGAATGGTGCATATAAAAGATCTAAGTCTTGCTACTAATGGAACAAAATGTAGCGGATTCCCTCTCGAGGACTATATATCAAAATTACCAAATGTTTGACATCCAATAACTGATGATTAATGTGCTCTAGTGGTGTCGTTAAACAAAACAAATTTTAACTTTTAACTCGACCTTTTTTCTTCTCTTTGTTTTAGTTCATAGGGTGTATACCACCAAATCAAATCCCATAGACGACGCTATAACTCATACATGCAGCATATCAATCGACATATAACACCACGGATATAAATACTACCACCCTCACCCTTAAATTGACTCAGAAAAAAAATGGGGGTGAAGCTGCTCATTTGAGGGGTAATGGGTAGCGTTTATGACTACCCTAGTTCCGCAAAAAAATTGAGTACCTTTTTTTTACAGGTACCCCATATATGTTTCAAGTACAAGGTTACTTGACAGTGGTACTAGCTGAAATAAAATTGCATACATTTTTGCCCAGATGAAACTACTTTTTTTTTTTTTTTACAAACAACACACTCACATTTATCACCAATGACAAAACTTGTGGTATTAACCGCTCTGTCAAAACATGGGTGCACCTCAAACTTTGACCCAGCTGGAAGTTATATGGTTTAGTACTACCGTACTAGATTTAGAATATATTTTTGTTTAATATCTGAATAAATACCAAACCAGTCGTTTCCCATTACTAGGAATTTATTAGAGAGTTTATGGCGATAAAAATGCATACTGATTTTACTCGGATCAGTTGATTACAATGGCTGGAACTAAGAACAGTATGCTTTCCTGAACAACATGAATTAAAGGTGTTACAGCTTGTAGCTAACTTGTTGCTTGTTGTTTAGGCAGGGTTTATGGACTAAATCGTCCTAGGGCTGAACTTCAACACATTAAAAAACTAAGTCCACCACACACCGAATTACGGAGTGTTTGCAGGTTTCTAAGTGACACAAGTGACTTGAAATTACATACGTTTGTTTTAACAATAAAGTCATATTTTAAATATCAGAATGTGTTTTGTTGCATTTTTCTTAGTATCTATCTAATAGGGAAAAGCAAAAAAAAAAAAAAAATGGGGGAGGGGGGGGGGGTGGCAAAGTTGAGATTTTATGCTGTTACATGTATATCCATAAAGTGGGAATTTAAAAAAGGGGGATTTGAAGGCAGGTGCAGTCCTGTGTATCCATGCACATGTTTTATACTAGGATTATCATAGCTATAAACAGTGTCAACACGAAAGCATTGAGTATTAAACAAAATATATTTTGATTTTCTTTACTGTTAATGTGTTTTCCACCATATCTAAGTATATAGAATACTAGACCACCCTGTGTAGGTTCTAATAGACCAAATCAATTCCTATTGCTGATAATGTTAACGTTTACTAATAAAACTGATATAAGCAGCGTTTCAACACACCCAGGAAGTACAGCAATAGAAAGTGTGGCATCTCACATCTAATCTACCTGCAAGAAAATGGGGGGTCACGTATCATTTAGGAGATTTAATTAATGTTTTTAATAACAACTGTCATTTTTGCTGAAAATTGCTGTTCCATTTTTGGGGGTACCCCGCATTAGTTTCAACCTCTGGTATATACTACATAACAACTGTATAACAAATAAAAGTGTATTTATTTATTGTCAGTGGATAATAGTATTTGCACAAATAATCAATGTCACATATTACTACCAATCACACCCACAGCTGCTTTTACTCCGTAAATATTTGACGGTGCATGTCGTACTTTGACACGGAACTATCTTCTTTGGTGCTATGCAACCTATACTAACAAAATAATATTTCCCCAAAAGTGTCCAATTGGGTGTTTTCATGACTATCAGGATCTTCTGTGTTCTGATATGATGTGTGACAACATAATTGAAAGTTTTGTTCCTACAGTGCAACCTGATTTAATGTACACCTCAGGAAGCATCAGTGTTATGCAAAGTTGTATACAAATGCAATGTATCATATTTAAAACAAATAATAAATAAAAATACTACTCTTGAAGATACATACTATGGGTTGGTTGTGTATGCTTAGTTGTATATGTAGTGTGTGCATGCATAATCAGAATCTCTCATTTCCAATAAATAATTACCGTAAAACTCATTTATTGCAGTGACCCTATGTTTTGAAAGACTTTAATAGGCATATGATAAGAACTTCACTAGAAAATAAGCATATTACATGTGGCATCTGAAATGAACACCACTGCATCCACAAATAGTAGTAAATTAATGTGGTACGCATCATGGTGAGGAAAACACCCACTGTATGGAATATGCTTGGATGTCAAATCACCGAATGCAATATTTTCAAACCCATCAGCCTAGTTGGTTTTTATATATGCATTATTAAATCTACTGACAGCTACCAATGTATCTGTTGATATTTTATTAATAATCTCCAGTGATTGGTGTTTAAAGACATGTATCATATCTAGAGTTATCATTAGGTTTTACTTCTTTATTTTTTATTTGTCATAAGAAAAACACATTCAATGCATCAAACGAGTACGAAAGTCATTTTTCTTTAATTATTTTCTGTTTCAACTGAATATAATATTTATATTGTATGCATTACTACAATCTGACTGGCCTCGGTGGCGTTGTGGCAGGCCATCGATCTACAGGCTGGTAGGTACTGGGTTCGGATCCCAGTCGAGGCATGGAATTTTTAATCCAGATACCGACTCCAAACCCTGAGTGAGTGCTCCACAAGGCTCAATGGGTAGGTGTAAACCACTTGCACCAACCAGTGATACATAACTGGTTCAACAAAGGCCATGGTTTGTGCTATCCTGCCTGTGGGAAGCGCAAATAAAAGATCCCTTGCTGCCTGTTGTAAAAGAGTAGCCTATGTGGCGACAGCGGGTTTCCTCTAAAAAAATCTGTGTGGTCCTTAACCATATGTCTGATGCCATATAACCGTAAATAAAATGTGTTGAGTGTGTCGTTAAATAAAACACTTCTTCTTCTACTATAATTTGTAATGTAACAAATCATTTACATAGTAATATTGGAAAATATAGCTTTACAAGTGTGGTAATAATGGAAGATAATACTAACACACTCCTAGGTAGATTAGCAAATGTGTCAAAATTGCTATTGTACTTGGTATATATACTACTCAAAAGAATTTAAGGGTCAGACGATATTTTCGACATTATTTTCTGAATGTCAATTATATTAGCTAGACCATAATGTCACGCATGGTATTGTTCCATTTTGACGAAAGTGGGTCTAAGCAACCCATAAATGAATTAAAATCCACTGTCATTGACACTGTCGACTAGTTCTAATGGCGAAAACATGCTCACATTTGCACGTAAATTAGGGCGAAAGCGAAAGGTCTGCTACGTGCCCATAACTTGCTTTTTCACAAAGCGCTTCATTTGCACGCTTTGCACGTGTATTCCATGTTCCCAATGCTGAATTTCCGTATAATTGGAGCTTGCGTTCGTGTACGGTGCACACTCCAAATTCGACAATGGTATGACTTCAACTGACTATCGAAGATCGAGGAAGGGCTATTGCTTGGCTTCAGGATGGCAATACGCAAAGAAATGTTGCTCTGAGACTTGGTGTCAGAGTGTCGTTGGCCGACTGTGGCAACAGTACCAAGCAACGAATTCTGTTCGAAATCGTCCACATTCGGGAAGACCCCGAAGCACTACAAATAGAGAGGACCGCTACGTCAACGCACAACCACTGCACGCCGATTACGTGACAATCTGCGGACTGCGACTGGAACTCGAGTGTCTGATCAAACCATACGCAATCGTCTGAGAGCCAATAATCTACGCTGCCGTCGCCAGGCTGTTCGACCACCAGTCCTACCACGTCACAGAATGGCCAGACGTCACTGCTGCATGCTTCATCTGCGGTGGCAACGTGTTCAGTGGGGTCGAGTGATGTTCAATGATGAGTCCAGGTTTAGTCTCCAGATCAACGACAGTCGGGTTCGTGTCTACAGACGTCCTGGGGAGCGCTTCGCTGACGTTAACGTTAGACAACGTCACCGGTTCGGTGGTGGCAGCGTCATGGTGTGGGGCGGCATCTCTATCCACCACAGGACCCCCCTCTATGTGGTGGATGGCAATCTGAATGGAATCCGCTATCTGAATGAGATTATCCAGCCGTTGGTTCTCCCAGGCCTTCAGCAGACTGGCGGCGGGGCAGTTCTGCAGGATGACAATGCCAGACCCCACCGCGCCAGGGTGGTAACAGACTTTCTCAGACAACAAGGTATCGCCAGGATGGATTGGCCAGCATATTCGCCTGACTTGGCCCCAATAGAGAACGCCTGGGACGAATTAGGCAGGAGAGTTGGGGATAACCATGCCCCTCCGGCCAACCTTCATGATCTGGGTCAACTTCTTATGGCAGAGTGGCAGGCCATTCCCCAACAGTTCTTCAGACGTCTGATCAACAGCATGAGGCAACGATGTGTCGAGTGTATTCGCGTCAGGGGTGGATTCACACACTATTAAACGAATGTTCTAATGTGTAAAATCCATGTTTGACAACCTTAAACTTTGACAGCAGTGACGTTTATTTGTGGTTTTTTGTAAATATGGAACAATAAATAAAACTTTTGGTGTAGTTTACATCATCAATCTAATACACTCTGAAACTTATTTGGTTATAAATTTTTGACCCTTAAATTCTTTTGAGTAGTATACTTCAAATACCCTTTACTATAGAAAACTCACTGAATATATGGACAAGATTTTGGGGGGTACCCCGCATTAGTTTCAACCTCTGGTATATACTACATAACAACTGTATAACAAATAAAAGTGTATTTATTTATTGTCAATGGACAATAGTATTTGCACAAATAATCAATGTCACATATTACTACCAATCACACTCACAGCTGCTTTTACTCCGTAAATATTTGGTACTATGCAACCTGTAGGAACGTCCTGTACAGAGCCGTCATAACTACCGGTACATGGTGTGTGTGTGTGTGTGTGTGTGTGTGTGTGTGTGTGTGTGTGTGTGTGTGTGTGTGTGTGTGTGTATGTGTATGTGTATGAAAGAAAGAAAGAAATGTTTTATTTAATTAACGACGCACTCAACACATTTTATTTACGGTTATATGGCGTCAGACATATGGTTAAGGACCACACAGATTTTGAGAGGAAACCCGCTGTCGCCACTACATGGGCTACTCTTCCGATTGGCAGCAAGGGATCTTTTATTTGCACTTCCCACAGGCAGGATAGCACAAGCCATGGCCTTTGTTGAACCAGTTATGGATCACTGGTCGGTGCAAGTGGTTTACACCTATCCATTGAGCCTTGCGGAGTCGGTATCTGGATTAAAAATCCCATGCCTCGACTGGGATCCGAACCCAGTACCTACCAGCCTGTAGACCGGCCTGCCACAACGCCGGTATGTATGTGTATATATCTATATCTCTATATCTATATAAACTGACGATCAAAAGAAAGTATACCAATTATTTTTTCAAAGTATTAAAAACAACACAAAACACAAGTGTATGCAAATGTTATATTTTTAAAGTATAATAATTTGGCGATAAATAAACATGAGTATACTCAATAAAACCCATAAAATGATAATATGACAGTTCACAACAGCACTTGGGGTGAAATGTGCCATTTCATAAAGGACCACTCATGAAACATATCGCATACCCTCAGGATAATTCGGAATGTTTTCAAATTATTTTTAAATCACTGGCAGGATTCTGCAAGTAAGGTTTTGATTGGTGGACATGAGCTCCAACTGGCTGGTGTTAGATCCACATGTAATAGTAGAGCTAATATTAATTAGATTGATGTATTAATAATAATAATAATAATAAAATTCTTTATTTTCAGAGGGTAAACACATTCAGTACACGATGACTGGTCTCCCATGAGGCCCTCTCTAATCTATACATGATATTATACATACATACATTCAAAGAAACAACAGCAACATACATGTAATATGTATAGCATGAGGAACAATAGCACATATTATGAATATATAAATAATATTTAAATCAATTTGTTAAAGGGACATACCCTAGTTTTTAAACACTAAGGCATATTGTTTACCATTATAGCCGTTTTTGATAATTGAAATCATACTTTATTTAGTCAATCAATCAATAAAATATTTACATGCTCCTATACCACGAAGGTTTCGAGCATGTCTATCCAGGTTCGGCCACCGGATGCCAGTAGTCCAACCTGGGACAGAACAATTACTGGGGCAATTTTGATATTTAAACAAACAGGGAAAAAGGACTTTACAATAAATAATTTTGTGCGTTATTTTCCCAAACAATATTTAATATACAGCAAACAACTAACAGTTTGTAACGCAAATTTAGATCGGGCAGTCCTAAATATAAATATATTTTAAAATGTTTTTTAAATATATTAATTAGCCCTCAAAATAGGGGTGGCAGGTGACTAGGAGGTTTTACTGTTTAGATTATTAATTTGAAGTGTTTTTGGTCATCCTGGTGTTTTTAATATTACAAAATGCATTTCTTATATTTTTAAAAACGCACGTGCGTCTGAGAAGTAACAGTTATGGAGTCGAGTTTTAGTCTATTTCTAGAGGGTATTTCACCATGTCAAAGTCACAGACTCTGTTTCACTCAGTTGTAACTTTATCCAAATGTGTTACAGGTATGTAGATTAACTAAACTTAGTGTTAATTTTCACGGGTTGAAACTAGGGTATGTCCCTTGAAGAAACTTGAGTCAGTGATAACTCAATACATCATAATTATTTTAACAAACACAAAATCAACAACAAAGGTATATCTTAAAATTGATTATTATTTGAACAGTGCTTAAAATAACTGGATTTGAATGAGGCGAGGGATTGAGAATATTTTATCTTTGAAGGTAGTGTGTTCCACAGTTTAGCTCCCCTGCATGAAAAACTATGGCGATAAAATTCTGTTCTTGGTTTTAATTCATAAAGATGATTATGTTGAGTTGACCTCAGATTTAAGGAGTGAATTTCTGAAGTTGTTTGAAACATTGTTTCTAGATATGATGGAGATAGTTTGTTGAGGACTTTGTAGACAAACTGGCAGGTTCTAAAATCAATTCTCTCTTTGATTTTAAGCCATTTGAGAGAGCTAATTATTTCTGCAGTGGACATTTCTTTGCTTTTTTCAGTAATATGTCTTGCAGCTTGATTTTGGATTTTTTGAAGTTTTCCTATAGAATGTTTTGAACAGGTTCCCCAAATTGTGGAGCAATAGTCTAAGTGAGGTAATATGTAAGAGCTGTAGAATATTAATCTGGTCTTTTGGTCAAGATATTTTCTGTTTTGTCGAAAAATGTATAATAAATAAGAAGATTTTTTAATAATGTCATTTATGTGGTTAGCCCATGTCAGTGTTGGGTCAATGTGTACACCAAGAAGTTTTTCAGAAGTGGAACATTGCACTGGTATGTGATCTACATATACAGTCAATGCTGTTGAGGTTTCTGCAATCGAGGTCAGTTTTTTAGAAGAACCAATAAGCATGATTTTAGTTTTATTTAGGTTAAGAGACATCTTATTATGGTTGCACCAAAGACTCACCTCATTCAAATCTAACTGGACATGTTTTTCTAACATTATCATAAAAATAATTGGTATACTTTCTTTTGATCGTCAGTTTATATATATATATATATATTTAATGCTCACACGCACACGTTATATATATATATATATATAATACTCAACACGAAGGCATTGAGTATTATCCAAAATATACATATATTTTCTTTATTATTACTGACTTCCCCCTTATATCTCAGTACACATCATCCTGTGCGACAACTGGTAACTGTTCACAGCATATACTATAGACCGCCCTGTGTAGGAACGTCCTGTGCAGAACCGGTAAGGTTTTGGTCCCTTATGGGTTTGTCACGTTTTAGTGCCTCTACCCAGAAGCGGCGCCTGTTCTCTTCTTTTCGAAATTTGTAAAACAATATTTTTTTTAACATCAAGTTATGGTTTATGCAGCCAACCGCACAACATCTTTTAGGCATCTTGGCCGTTAACTGTGTAAATGATCGACTGAAATTGACTAAATTCACTATCAAACCAAGGAGAAGCTTCACCACGTCACGTGATAAACAATGGCGGATAGGGCCGAAGTACCCGTATGTTCGCTTCCAAAAATAAATATGTTTTTTGTAAATATTTTCGGTTTGGTTTGACCTAAGAAGAAAAGAAAAAGTGTTTTGGAAATAACAAAAATATACTATTTTTGTGTGCAATTTACAAATCAGATCGGTTCAGAAATAAATAACTTGTAGTAAATTCCATAGCATGAAAAAGGCGTTCCTTGTGGGACGGACTATAGTAGTATTGACAGGCATTTGGACTCCAGTTGATGTCAGTGTTCTCGCTGCTCCATTTAAGCAGGGCTCCCTGCCCCACTATTCCATTTTGCCGCCCTCCTTTCACGTTCCCCGCCCTCCTTTATTTTTGAGCACCTCTCTTTATTTTCCAGCACATATCTCCGCTGTTTCCAAATGCACACTTTTTTCCACACAAAAAAAAACACATGATCAGTCTGCACACTGTAACACTGGACAGCAAAGGAAATAAGCTGCGTTGTGTACGAAAAAGTAACTGACGAGACATTTACGACAGTTACCGTAACGTAATTTAACAGTATTTTTAACAGCCTCTATTTTGTCCAATATCTGTATCCATTTGTATGTTTGACAGACACAATAAAAGTTATATTTTATGTGAGCAATGAAAACATTTGATTTTTTTACGGATTCGGCAATCTCCGATTGAAAAAAACCCCTCTTATTTGGTGCCAAATTTGTCACGTGATCAGAACGGTCATTCTGTCTTTTGTTTCCACTAACTATCGTTTGATATTTTGTCCTCAGTTGCAGATATAATTGGTTGTAACTGATGATTTTTAATTTCTGTCATTCTGTTTATTCAGCAGTTCTTTATAAAAAATATTGTAAACTTTTCATTTTCGGGGGATATGAACGCTTATAAAAACAACGGAAGTGGTAGTGTTTATCATTAAATTCATTTATCTTGAGTGCCAAATAATATATACACCGCCTTTACAAAAACGAAACTACTTTTTATCAGCTGGCGATAATATTTTATCACAGCGATCGATTCATTCGATGAAGATGGAAATAACAAAAATGTATCTGACATTAGGAGATCACTTTACAAACATCTTTATTGTTTTTCGTATATCTTGAAATCTTTATTAAAAATAATATTAAAACTTTGATCGTCAAGCCAAACCGAACTGCCCGTGAATGTCAGACCGATATCATCTTCGGTTCAATTAAAAGATGAGTCTGCTTGTATTTTGTATTTATAAACCTTTTTGCATTTTTTTGTAGGCAAAATAAGGTGTATGTCTTTTCAAAAAAGTCTACCAACACACAACAATATGAGGTTTTGCTTTTCGTTTATTCATATTGGGTTTTTTTTTTAAGGGTGTGGTGCCGAGCGGCCACTCTACTTTAATTTTCACCAAGAGAGAACACTGGAGTGGATGTGTCAATGTTGTCTGCTATAGAGATTTGATAACTGTCCAAATGTCCGTCTAGCTCTCTTACCGTCAGAGTACTTGGGCTAAGGTCTATTGCATTTTGAAAAATACATTGCTTCAACAAAAAACATCTAGTCGTAAACTTCAAACAAACTAAATTTACCTGGACTGCTTACATTCCGCCATTTGCAAAGCTTTTTAAAATGGGACAAGGGCAGGTGACTCAGGTAAAAATTTGCACCTGGATTTTGTTAAAACAGTGACCGAAATCATATGCGGTTTCGGATATTCTCGGGTTAAGTCCTGGGCCCCGTTCCACGAAGCGATGTTAGCAGTAAGATCACCTTAGTGCATAAGGTAGCTATGCACTTAAGGTGATCTTACTGCTAACATTGCTTCGTGGAACGGGGCCCAGAAGAGTGGTAGAGCGCTTAAGTAATTTATAGTGCTTAGATAATAGAATCGACCCTCACCCTATCCATCCGGTGGACAGTGGAGTAGCCGGCGGGGGAGGGTGGTGGGCGCACGGCGAAAAGTATATATATATATATATATATATATTTATTTATTTATTTATTTAACTAAAGCTGCTCAATAATATATATATATATATATTTATATTTATATATTGAGCAGTGAGCAGTGGGCAGCTTTAGTTACATTAGTATAATTCGTATGTTGACGTTGTACATTAATTGATATATAATTGACTTTAATTCCGCCTTGTAATTATGTAAAACAGGGAGGGAAAAAAGACAACAAAAAACACGTGCAGCAAGGCAACCTGTATTCTGCAAAATCGCCATACATAATAGGCACGAACGAACGAACGAACCAATCAATGCAGTGTAGGCCTATTTCAGAAGGGATATACATGTAGTTATAACACTGCTGACCATTCATTATGAAAAGATAACAACCATTGTTTTCACATAAACTTAAAATGACATCTAGTAGATCTGATATATTACACCGTTACATATTGGAAAATAATTTTAATTGGCAAAGAATAACATGTGATATTTTGTACTGGTGTACATGTACTGATCGTGGCTAATTTTTGAAAACATACAATTTAATTTTGATACTATGCATAGGTGTACAAACGTTATCACGTTGATTACACCCTTAAAAAATAGTCCAAGAAGAATTTTGCAATAACGATATAGAATTTGAATTTGAATTGTATTATTAAGTTTATAGAAAGTGTATACATATTTAGCAATGTGCGGGCACACCTTTACTACAAACATAATATTATTTCCACGTTGTTTAATTTACCCAACATACATGTAACGTAAATTACAACTAATTAGAAAACATTATATGCGACCCTTTTCCATCCAACTTGTGCATACCACTAACTGCTAAATGTTACTGACTACTTGGTCAGAAAACTATTATATTTATATTGAAAGACAGTCTGGATTTCGCACAAGTATGGGCACTACAGACAATATATTTGTTTTGCATTCTTTGATTAAACATTTTGTGAATAGTGGTAAACAATCAGTTTGTGCCTTTGTTGATTTTTCAAAATCATTTGATTATGTAGTGAGAGACAATTTATGGTATAAACTTTTAAAACTTGGAATTAGAGGAAGAATGTTAAATATTATACGGAATATGTATAGTTGCACAAATAATTTTGTTATCTGAACCGTTTATGTGTAAAAATGGAGTAAGACGGGGAGAATGTATTTCGCCTTTTTTTTTTGCAATGTATTCTACTTCTTGGCCGGTCTTCAATTGATTGAAACGGCTAGTACCTGTCCCAGAGACGTGAAATGGTGCCCTGATGGACGTTCATGTGGCGTGCGACTGTTGACTGTGATTCACCTAACTGGAGGCGGCCTATTGCAATGTTTCGATTCGGCAGGCTTAGTCTTGGCATCTTGTAACTCGTCTACGTCGAAATGGAAATGGGGCATCATTGCGAGCATTGTAGCTTTAAATACCCATCACTACCCCAATCTTTTCCCTGAATTTCACGTGCATTCGCCAAAATCATACCATTTCACGTCGATTTCCTGCAATTGTTGCACAACGTGCCACAACGTGCGTTAAATTTGTTTTAGGGTGAATTTGGGCATGCTGTCCCATTCCAGGAACATTAACAAACATGGTAATTCAGCAACATTGTACAAAAAACCCGATATTTTGTAAAATCAAACACTTTTCTTCTTTCCCTATCACCTATGCGTTTCTTTTTTTACAGAGTATATTACTGTATGCAGATGACAGTCTTATTGGCAGATAATAAGGACAACTTAAAATTATGCTTAGATACTCATCATGATTATTGTATACGTTGGAAATTAGTTGTTAATATTAAAAAAAAAACCCCAAAGATAATGATATTTTGAAAAGGAGAGATGTTGTCAAATAGTATGCGTGCAGTTAAATATGGTGATAGTACTAATGTAGAAATTGTTAGTAGATTTTCATATTTATTATAAGGAATATACATACATACATACATACATACATACATACATACATACATACATACATACATACATACATACATATATATAATATTATTGTATATTATTGAGTTAAACTATGGTGATATTTCAATCAATTTTATTTATTTTTTAAATATTAAATTAATTATTTATGTTTTGTGGTCGTGTTGGCGACATGCAGTTTTTGGTATTTTGCGAGGCAGGACTCTGATATTAAAATTGCACAATCAGGAATACAAAATAGTTTGTGTAGGCTTATGTCTTCGTGCTTGATACGAAGATACATAGGAAGGTGTAAATGTACGCTAAATATACTAAGCACACTTGTCAGATCAATGAGTCATGTAAACTAATACATGGCACCACAGTGGCGGATTCATCCATTTAGGGGGCCTCAATGACATGATATAACAATTTCATGATGTATACAGCGGACGATGTTCATTTGAGCCTAAGCCTAATTGTGGGCCCGCATTAAGTCAATACTTTTCTTAATGTGCAGGGCGAGTTGCTTCCCTCTATTTGTTGCACTATTTCGGTTGAGAAACGGTTGAAACATGGTGCTATAATTATTATATTTTTTTTTGTTTTTTTTGTTTGTTTGTTGTTGTTGTTGTTGTGAATAACAGTTATATTGTAATGTAATATAAGGTAATGTAAAAAATTTCGGACGTAGACACAACCACACTTTCTTTCTATGTCTGTTCGGACTAGCCCAAGCCTAAAATGGTGTGTGTACTTTAGATGTCTTCAAAACTATATGGTCCATTTTCATTTATCAAATAAATATAAGCAGCCAATTAACACCCTTCCCTCGATCCTCTATTCTGAAATATTTTATAGATTCATTAATCAATATAAAACAAAATAATAATCGCGCGAAATTATATCTATAGTTCGTCCCATAGGGAACGCCTTTTTTCATGCTATGGAATTCACTACAAGTCATTTATTTCTTAGCAGATTGTTTTCTAAATTGGTCACAAAAATAGTATTTGTTTGTTATTTTCAAAACACTTTTACTTTTCTTCTTACGTTAAACAAAACTGAAATTATTTACAAAAAACAATTTGTAGGAATATGGACGGTCTATATGCTACATTTCCAAGCCAACAGTCCAGAATTTATATTATTCCAGATAATAGGTAACATGCGCGCCACCTGTGAACAGGTATGCTTCACAAATATTTACTCCATGAGTGACCTGTGTCTCCACCATTTAGATTTTTTGTACTACAGACAACAGTCAGAGATTTAAAAAATCTATTTAAAACAGAGTACCCAGTTAAATGTACATGTATTTAAAATAAAAATTAAAATAAAATAAAAAACTATCCACAAAATGACAATATATTAATTACTCTCACAAAGAACATATAGATGCTCATCCATGGGGAGATCATGCACATACGCACGCACACGTACATCTATACATATACAATGTCGAGCAGATATTTTGACAAGAAACCAATTCTGTTGCAATAAAAAAAATAAAAAAAATCTACCATAGAATGTGTGTTCTTGCGTGCGTGCATGCGTGTGCCATTACCCCCCCCCCCCCTCCCCCAACCACCACCACCAATGTTAAAACAAGTCTTCGCATTTGGGCAAAAATAAAGGGCGAGACGTAACCCAGTGATAAAGCGCTCGCTTGATGTGCAGTTAGTTTACGATCGATCCCAGTCGGTGGGTCCAGTGGGCTATTTCTAGTTCCGACCAGTGGAATCACGAGTGGTATACCAGGCCGTGGTATGTGCTATCCTGTTTGTGAGGTAGTGCATATAAAATATTTCATGCTACTAATGGAAAAAAGGTAGCGGGTTTTTTCTCTGAGACTATGTAAAAAATTACCAAACGTTTGACATCCAATAGCAGATGATTAATAAATAAATGTGCCGTAGTGGTTTCGTTAAACTAAACAGACTTTGTGCAAAAATTATGGAGACGTTCGGGTAAAATGAGCTGGCCTTTAGGCTAAACTTTTCACCATGTATTTCCATAATTGTACTCAGTTTTAGTGAACTTGTAATCCATATAAAAATGCGTAGTGATTCGATCGTTGTTTGAAACTCCACCCATAGCTGTTTGGCTACTAGTAATGCAAATATGAATAAACGTTATTGTTCATATTCGAACATTTTCGTTTAATTCAAACAAAAATCAGCCTCAACTCACCCCCAACAAAAATGGGATCGAGCCCGTGTAGGCCTAATGTGTACGTGCGTATATGTGTCTCTCTCTCTCTCTCTCTCTCTCTCTCTCTCTCTCTCTCTCTCTCTCTCTCTCTCTCTCTCTCTCTCTCTCTCTGTGTGTGTGTGTGTGTGTGTGTGTGTGTGTGCGAGTGTGTGTGAGAGGGTTGTCTTATTAATTAACAACATTATTCCACAGATTTAAGGATTTTTTTTTTAATTATAAGAAGAGCGCACACCTCCTTCCGAGTAATGTGTTCACACCCACGACACCTGTAACACGCTGTGATAGCAGCTATCTCATACAGTGTGATTTCCAAGAGGATGTTGAAACTTGAAAGCGCTGGTAACTTTCAACTTTGCACTTGCTTTCAAGCTTGGCCTTCTTTTTTCGACCGGGCTCGGTGGCGTCGAGGTAGGCCATCGGTAGGTACTGGGTTCGGATCCCAGTCGAGGCATGGGATTTTTAATCCAGATACCGACTCCAAACCCTCAGTGAGTGCTCCGCAAGGCTCAATGGATAGGTGTAAACCACTTACACCGACCAGTAGAAAGAGTAGATCATGTAGTGGCGACAGCGGGTTTCCTCTCAAAATATGTGTGTTCCTTAACCATATGTCTGACGCCATATAACCGTAAATAAAATGTGTTGAGTGCGTCGTTAAATAAAACATTTCTTTCTTTCTTTTTTCTTTTTTCGACATCCGCTCGAAAATCAACGTATAATGTATCATGTGATACTTGGAAATAAACGCATGTCATATAATCTAATTAAAATTAGCTCCCCTGGTTAATAACTGTTACCTGTGGTAGACCAGTAGAGCCAATTTTAATCAGATTGGCATGTCATAATAGCCTAACGAGAGTATTCTAGAACTGCAAGGGTTAATCAAAGGTTCTGGGTAGACTGGTATTCACGTTTAGGTCAGCCAAGACTGTTCTTCAATACATATCTACGCCTTGCGTCAGGCAGCATAGTTACCCGACGCTTTCGCTTTTAGAAGAACATCTGGTTGATGTGGTAAGATTGTTAATTTATTTCCTCACTCAGTCTAATTCTTTATGTGAATAGATATTGATAACTTGAAGTTAAGACACGGTTAGGATGAAGACTAAAACATGGCCTTTAGCTGACTTTTGTTTGTTAAAATTGACAAAATCCACTAACCTGTCGTTAAACTTTAGTCAAATTAGTGCATTAAAATAAACGTCGCCGAGGCTTATTTTTAATGTACTAGGTCTATAAGTCCGTCCCACGGGGAGCGCCTTTTTCATGCTATGGAATTTACTACAAGTTATTTACTTTTCTTCTTAGCCTACGTCAAACCAAACTGAAATTATTGATAAAAATATTTTTTATAGGAGGATGGGACGGACTTTTAGTTAAATTTAAGTTAAAGGTACTGAATCCACTGCAAACATTTTGAGGTTTTATTTGTTTTGGTCAGTAATTGCACTGGCGTAGGAAGGGGGGGGGGGGGGTATGTGCCCCCACTTTTCAGATATTTTGCTTTATATAACTATTGTCCGAACCAAATTGTTAACAACTTCGAAAAATTACTCTCCTACCTTTAATTGCCGTTAGATTTCCTCCAAAGTTTGTCCAGACACAAATCTTGAAAAAACCATTACAATGACACAGATACCACATACCAGATGCTAACCATGTCATCTATATCGACTTCGCTGAGAGCGCATAGGGAAAAAAGCATGTAATTTTGTATCAGCTGCCATTTTGACTTTTTATGGAATATTCTTCAAGAGGGGTGAAAGGATAGGACTTAATCTAACAACGTCATAACATGTTATGATATAAAAGCAAACGTGATGACATCATATTATTTTTTTTTTTATATTATTATTATTATTTTAATGATACGACTAGAGATCATCAATTTCATATTAATTGTGTCACATACTTTGGAGGCTTTCACCCCTCTTGAAGAGTATTCCATAAACAAGCAACATGGCAGACGGCAGAAAACTGCATGTATTTTTCCCTATGCAATCTCCGCAAAGACAATATCGGCGACATCGTTGCAGTCTCGTGTGTGGAATCTGTATATTTGTAGTGTTTTTTTTGCGATTTGTGTCTGGACAAACTTTGGAGGAAATCTAATGGCAATTAAAGGTAGGAGAGTACTTTTTTGTAGTTGTTAACAATTTGGTTCGGACAATAGTGTGAATACAGTGCTGTCTGGTGTATCGGTGCACCTAAGCATTCAAAAACCATTTTCTATGTAAACACTGTGAAATACTTAATAAAATATGTCTCTCACCAATGAAGCAATGCATAATCTAAGATACACTACAAATTGTTTTATGTCTGTAGTAAATAAACATTTTAAAATTGTGCATAAATGTAGACACCCCCTTGTATCCAAAACAATTTGCATGTCCGGTGATTCGGCGCAGTAGATGTAGCAGTTGCCCCCTCTGAAAAAAAATCCGGAAAGCATTATAGAAACTTAAAGAAAATTCTCTTCTTAACCGTTTAAGGAGTTTTAGACTATTAACTACTTAGTTGCCCCCACCCCCCAACAAAAAATCCTAGCTACGGCCTTGCCTTAGCATGTTTTGTATTCAGTATGGTAATACTTTAAATAGCTCCCCGTAATCTTAGATAAAGGAATGATTAAACAAGGTTTTAGACTGGTATGCATATTCAACATTATTTAACACACTATTCTCCAACAAATAACCTGTCATCCCTAAAATGGTAATTGATATTATCAACCGAGAGGGTTTATTACTGTAAATAATTCTGTAATACTATTGATTAAGTATAGACTGCTCCATCCACAATCACAGAACTGACAAAGTACATAGTTCCAAAGAAAATTATCATGGCCTCGTGTCATGTTTGTTTGAACTTACTACTAGGCCTACTAGTATGCATTTTTTCCTTTGGATATTTGCAGAGGGAAAACTACTGTAACCCCATTTTGTTCTGTTAATGCACATTGAAATGTGTTTTGTTAAATAGTTTATTATTTTATCAGGGTATTTATGTTGTTGTACAAGTCAGGCTGATCAAAACGAAGTACATTGCCTTAAATTACTGTGTTTGTTTAGTCTGCGCATACAGGAGTAGTTTACAGCAACTGAGATCACTTCCCTTCCAAGCTAGATTACCAAAGGCGACTCAAAAGAAACCAAATAATCTTTTTTATTATTAATTCTAAAATTACATTATGCTTTTTTTGTTTCCAAATGCCAGTATATGTTGGTGGTCTGGGTATGCATCTATTTAACACATAAGTTCATAGTTTTATTTGTGCTGTCATGAAACATGCATTCCATTCTCTTTTCAGTTTTCACTTTGAGAAGTTGACAGGATGTTATCTGTAATATGAATTTGTCATCACCTACATATACATAATAAGATCCAGGGATTGTGAAATTCTATTCTGCATCTTTTATTTTGTACAGAATGTGACTGTATATATAGCCTCATGCTTGTACTAAACTGACAGCTTGCTGTGATTTCTTTTTCTAAAAAGATGTCACAATCAAAAGGAAAAAAAACAAGACCTCTTGGCTTAATTCGGCATTCTGTTTCCACGGATGACAAATTTCACATCCATCGACTGCTGAGTAGTGGCGTTGAGTTGAAACCTGATGTAAAACCAGAAGCAAAACCCAATGTTAAACTGGATAAAAACTACAAAGGAATACAAGGAAATGCAGTGTCCGTTTCAGGCACATCTTCGCAAGAGTCGTCCAGAGACATTGGCGGAGAAAAAGTATCACCAGTGAAAGAAGCTAACAAGTTGCAGGAAAGTTCTGACAAGAAAGAACTAAAGGAAGCATTGGTAAGACTTCTAAGTTTCCTTTTATGTAGCTAATATTCCACTATTTTAGAAAATAAAATACAGAACATTTATATTAGTAGGCTGTCATCACCACCACGTACATGTACATTCATGTTTACAATTGTATATATCACATAATCACTGTTTGTTAGATAAAGCTGCTGTCTCCTAATTTCAAAGCTAATTAATAAATACATTGCCAATAAAGTTTAAAAAAGAAAGAGAATTCAAAGCAAATGTTAAAACAAACTGCCGTCTTTTACTGTTTTCATATTCATACGCTATAAATCCTTGAAAGCAAGTGCATGGGTCTTTCCTTAATGGAGACTGAATATACCAGTCATGGAAGGTTTAAACTAGATAGAATCTAAGATTGATAGAAGAGTATTATTCTTCATTTTAAATTGATTTATTTTAACAACTTTTTTCTCACTGACCACTAATTCCAGTTAGCAAATCAAAGACAATCAGTGTTCTTTTATTTTTAAAGACCAAAACAGGTCATCATATATAGGAACTCCAGCATAAAGTGAAACATAATGGTCATTTAGAAAATCAAGAAATACACTTTGAAATGTGAAAAATAAGCAGTTATATTAAAGGCCAGACCCTAGTTTCAACTCGTAAAAATGGACACTAAGTTTAGTTAATCTACAAATTAACCTATACGTAATACATTTGGATAAATTAAGTTACAACAGAGTGAAAAAGTCTGACGTTAAAACCCACATATATCCTTACAAAATAGAGTAGAACTTTAATCAATAACCACTACTTCTCAGATACACATACATTTTAAAAAATATGAAAAATGCATTTTGTGATATTAGAAACAACAGGATGACTATAAACACTTTGGTTGTACGGAAATGGATAATCTAAACAATAAAGTATAAGTAATGTTTGATTTTAGTAATCATAAACGGCTCTAATAGTGAAACATATGCTGTAGTGTTTAAAAACTAGGGTCTGTCCCTTTAACCTATATATATCTATATCTATATTACACAGTTTTAATGGGAACCAGGGAATGATAAACATAACTTCTCCCTATCTGTCATGCATTAAATGTACAATATTATTGGATATCGGTAGTCTAACACTTACAAACCATGCACTGACCTCGACAGTACTAAATATGAGTCTTCACAGTTTGGCAAAGCTTGTAAGAAGTGAAAATTATTTCACTCAGAACTTAATAATTGGTAACTCATTTATTATCATCTACATAATGATGTACAGTAATCACAAAACCTTGATGACAGCTAATAAGAATTACAACTGTTTATTAACATAACAACCTTGACTATTCTGCCTGTAGGAAAATGCATTTAGAAACTTGTCTCCCTGCACCATTATTGGATCAAGTACCTGTATCAAAATAAGATAACTTGTACATATGTAGTTCTTCCCATCCTCCATGAACAGAATTTTTTTGTAAATAATTTCAGTTTGCTTTGACATAAGAAAAAAAGTTTTAAAAGTTTGGAAATAGCACAAAAACTATTTTTGTGTGCAGTTTAGAAATAAAAACAATTGGCTCAGAAATAAATAACTTGTAGCAATTACTATAGTAAGAAAACAGTGTTTCCAGTCGGAAGGACTATAAATTAACTTTTTTTATTATATGCTGATTAAAAACAAATAGCCGAGAAGCAAAATGAGTTGAAGAAAGGTTTTGGTTTACAGCAAGCTGTTTATGTTTATAAGATATTGGCCTACCAAACAAAAGAACTATTTTTAGACGTCACCTCCCATGATCTACAGGTGTCTAAATACATGATGTATTGACTGTAAAGTACTGAAGCAATGTTTGCTTTCCTTGTTAGCCAGCTCAATTGGTGCAAAAATATTCAGATAAGGACAATCTGCACAAGGTGTGCCAAGTCATAATGACTGTAGTTAAACATTATAAGTCTGTGTGAGCAATGACACATACATGTATTGTGTCCATTTTAATAAAGAATATATTTTCATTCTATTTATATTCTTGTTTGCCAATACGTCTACATTGTAATTGAGTAATCTGCATACATGTAGTATCTGGCTTTGGAATTGACTTTTGTTTATTTGTTTATGGTACAGGTGAATAAGAACAATAATGTCATACACAAAAAGTGCATGTGTTGCCTATGTATACATGCATGGGAATGGGTTTTGTAATATGGCTGAACATAATTTATATTAAAGAACTGTCATGAGTTCGCTGCATTATATGATGTTTCCACCTAATAGAGGACACTTGATGCGCGGTCGGTCTAGGATCAATCCCCATCGATGGCCCTATTGGACTATTTCTCAATCTAGCCAGTGCACCATGACTGGTATATCAAAGGCCATGGTATCTGCTATCCTGTCTGTGGGATGGTGCTTATAAAAGATCCCTTGCTACTGATGGAAAAATATAGTGGGTTTCATCTCAATGACTGTCAAAATGACCATGATATGTTTGACATCCAATAGCCGATGATTAATAAATCAATGTGCTCTAGTGGTATCGTTAAACAAAACAAACTTCTTCCAACTAATAGAGCCTAGTTGTAAAGACTACAATTTTATATTAATTACCTTTTCTTGTTTAAAATACTGTAGATTCTGAAATTAGCGTGTTCCTAAATTAATGCAAGTGATGGTGGGCAGACTAAAATGTGACATGAAATTAATGCGAATCGGAGAACATTTTGATCAATATCATATCGCACTTTGCTATGCAAGTTGGTGGGCCCATTGGGTATTTCTCGTTCCAGCCAGTGCACAATGACTGGCACTGTAGATCCTGAAATTAAGAGTTAAAAGTTTGTTTTGTTTAACGACACCACTAGAGCACATGGTTTTATTAATCATCGGCTAGTGGATGTCAAACATTTGGTAAATTTGACATATAATCTTAGAAAAGAAACCCGCTACATTTTTCCATTATTTGCAATGGACCTTTTATATTCACCATCCCACAGACAGGATAGCACATACCACAGCCTTTGATATACCAGTTGTAGTACACTGGCTGGAAAGAGAAATAGCTCAAAGGGCCCACTGACGGGGATCGATCCCAAACTGACCATGCATCAACAAAGCGCTTTACCACTGGGCTACATCCTTCCCTCCTGAAATTAATGCGATCATAATATTAATGTAAAAAATGCATTATTTGCATTAATAACATGACACATTTATTTTAAAGTTTTGTCTATATGTCACATGTCATTAAAGAAAAGCAAACAAAAATTAAAATACTAATTATATTTCACAAAACACAAGTAGAAGACAATTCACTATATGTAAATTTAAAGTTTGTTTTGTTTAATGACACCACTAGAGTACATTGATTTATTAATCATCAGCTATTGGATGTCAAACATCTGGTAATTTTGACATATTTTAGAGAGGAAACCGTCTACATTTTTCATTAGTAGCAAGGGATCTTTTATATGCATCATACCACAGATAGGATAAAGCATATCACAGTCTTTGATATACCAGTTGTGGTGCACTGGCTGGAACGAGAAATAGCCCAACGGACCCATTGATGGGGATCGATCGCAGACCGACTGTGCATCAAGCGAGCACTTTACCACTGGGCTATACCCTGCCCATCACTGTATGTAAGACTAGTTACCCAATAGTCTAGCATGCACCTGCAGAAGTCTGGCCTCCCTGTCAAAGCCAACATGATACACTAATCATAAAGTCGATGGGTTCTTTGTTTTTATTGTTCACGATGGCTGCAATTTTATCAGCATAATACTAATGAAGATGCCTGCACCTCAGATCTAACTGAAATTAGGGTACCAAATGTGTGTTATTAGAAAAGTAATATTTCCAAGAGGGGATACTCGCATTACATTCAGTTTGCATTTTTGTCTGACTACCATCAGTCGCATTAATTTAGGGACACATTAATTTCAGGATCTACAGTATATCAAAGGCTGTCGTATGTGCTATCCTGTTTGTGGGATATACAGGGTATATGCATGGTGCATATAAAAGATCCCTTTCTACTACCTAATGGAAAATGTAGCGGGTTTCCTCTCTAGGACTGTATATGTAAAAATTACAAAATGTTTGACATCCAATAACCGATGATTATTTAATAAATCAATGTGCTTTAATGGTATTGTTAACTTTTAACTTTATGTTATGAGTTGCTGGGATTAAAGGAAAACTTAATTGACCATTATAATGTCCTTCACAACTGCACCATCAGTATTATTTCAATTGACCATATGGTACGTACTACATTTCATACTCTTGTTTTCTTTTCAGGCGAGGGAGAAAAGTCTGAAACTTTTTGTATCCAATCTGGAAAAGATCATAAAAGACTTGAGAACACAGCTGAAAGATAAAGAGCAGACCATTTTGGAAATGGGTGTCAGAATAGAAACTCAGGTAAAGTACTAGCTGCACAGTGTGTTCATTAGTAGGTGGCAGGCGACGATTTGAAATCACCACATTGATGAACGCTTACAGTTATAAACCTCTACATTGAGTAAATATATCCACCTACTTTTTTTTGACGCCAGTCTTTAATGAATCGTACTATGGTATAGCATTGTCTGTATGTCCATCCTTATATATGTCCGTCTGTTAACTTTTTCTTGTCTGTACCATATCTTGCATACAGATGCATACAGAACCATGAAATCTCACATGTAGGATGAACTTGGGATGGTGCTGTATCGCATACTGTGTCACCAGATTACCCTAGATACGATAACGTAGCGCTGACATCGACACGGTCTTCTGTTCAGCGTTATGAGATGAGGCATCAGTGTTCTCGCTGCTCCATTTAAGCGGGGCGCCCTGCCCCGCTATTCCATTTTGCCGCCCTCCTTTCACGTTCCCCGCCCTCCTTTATTTTTGAGCGCCCCTCTTTATTTTCCAGCACCTATCTATGCACACTTTTTTCCACACAAAAAACAACGATCAGTCTGCACACTGGACATCAAAGGAAACAAGCCGCGTGCCGCGTTGTGTACGAAAAAGCAATTGACGAAACATTTACGACAGTTACCGTAACATAATTTAACAGTATTTTTAACAGCCTCTATTTTGTCCAATATCTGTATCCATTTGTATGTTTGATAGACACAATAAAAGTTATATTTTATGTAAGCAATGAAAACATTAATTTTTTTACGGATTCGGCAATACCCGATTGAAAAAAACCCTCTTATTTGGCGCCAAATTTGTCACGTGATCAGAACGGTCATTCAATCTTTTGTTTCCACTAACTATCGTTTGATATTTTGTCCTCAGTTGCAGATATAATTAGTTGAAACTGATGATTTTTACTTTCTGTTATTCTGTTTATTCAGCAGTTCTTTATAAAATATTGTAAACTTTTCATTTTGAGGGGATATGAATGCTTATAAAAATAACGGAAGTGGTAGTGTTTATCATTAAAATCATTTATCTTGAGTGCCAAATAATATATACACCGCCTTTACAAAAACGAAACTACTTTTTATCAGCTGGCGATAATATTTTATCACAGCGATCGATTCATTCGATGAAGATTGAAATAACAAAAATGTATCTGACATTAGGAGATCACTTTACAAACATCTTTATTGTTTTTCGTATATCTTGAAATCGTTATTAAAAATAATAATATTAAAACTTTGATCGGTCCAGCAAAACCGGAACTGCCCGTGAATGTCAGACCGATATCATTTTCGGTTCAATTAAAAGACAAGTTTTTTTATAAACCCCTTTGCACTTTTTTGTAGGCAAAATAAGGAGTATGTCTTTTCTCAAAGTCTACCAACACACAACAATATGATAACCAAACTACCCCCCCCCCCCCTTTTTTTTTCTTTTTTTTTGCTTTTCGTTTTTTGGTGGGGTTTTTTTTTTTTTTTTTTTTTGAAGGATGTGGTGCCAACCGGCCGCCCTCCTTTAATTTTCACCCAGCGAGAACACTGGGCATATACCCCATGTGTAGCAAAAACAAACTTCAGTGTTCTGTAAAAAAACATTCACATTTTGTTGGAAACACTTACTCGATATTGTTGATATATATTAAATTAATTGTTGTTGCAAATATAATTAATACAATGCAGATTAACAAATATCAAGACTAAAAGCGTTCTTCGGCTGTCATGACAGATAATACGAGAATCTCGTGAGAATGTGAAATATCCATACATGAAAATATATAATCTACTAGAGTAATTTTTGTTTTATGATATATTTGACAAAATGTATTTCTTTATTTCTTTTATCTTTTAAAACTTAAACTTAATAGTTTGTCTAAAATTATAAAAAATAAAAACATACTGACATTTAAACTGCATTGTCTGCTATCGGAACTTTTTTGACAGAGGTCACGGTAAGTAGACCAGTTTTTATTTTAATGTGGCGAAGCATTGTAATAATATAGATAAAAACAATTTTTTTAATGACATCAGTTTACATCTCTATACAAGAACAATAAACTGGGTGAATGACGTTTCCATTTTAAGAACGCTGGAAACATTTCAATGCAATTTTTTTTTTTTTTTTAACATTGCTAATGGCTAATGCACTTCACTCTGAAGAAAATCTTGTGATTAAAAAAACTGTACTATTTACGAAATATGGATTTCAAGTGATATTACTGTAGGATATTTATTGTGTACAAAGCCAAAATAAGGGTGCGAAAAGTGACCGTCATCGACCATAGTGGTTTTTAAAGTACTTACAGTGCTAATCTTTTGCTAGTAATGTAGTGGTAGAATGTCATTTTAATATTAGTGTGTATTTTGTGCATTATTGTAGTGGCCTATCTCAAATCTGAGAGGAAGAACTGTAAATAATATGTTGACTGTGCTAGTAGTGTAGTCTTTGACTTTAATTAATCAATTTATTGTTATTATTAACACTGTATTAATTACTATTAGTGATAGCAAAATATTCCTCATGAGCTCGTCTCGGACAGTATATGGTTTTAAAATACCTACAGTTAGTAAATAGTTTTATATATGTAAAAACAAATATTACTCGACGCAGTTTCTGCGGTGCTCCGAAGAAGATATCGGAGGAAACTACTTACAACCAACATGGTAGTAAAGGGATAAGAACAGCCAGATGATATTGTACATTGCGAATTTTAAGGGCTTACATAAGACATCTTTATGGTGCCTGATAATTGTCAGTCGTGAAGAAACTTAAATATGTATACAACTACCACTTTATTTGAACGATACGTGCAATGATATTGGCGGGAAATGTGCCGCTGTGATCTGTGGCGGTGCTGCTACGAAGAAATGGCATCCATATCCTGTAACGGTAACTGAAACGTTTCTGTTACAATACCGTAACTACAGATTACCCATGCTAAACAAAATTTCCCTTTCTAATTAAAGAACAATAACTTCATTAATCAGACAGCATCTTCTCCAATGGATACAGTATCATCAGTAGTTGGTCCAAAACAAACTGTTCATCCCATTGCAAAAATTTCACATAATTAGAATTGAATCATACCCGTAACATAATCATTAATATCTATGGTTTTCCATCAAACTCCTGACGGGCGTATCATGTACCTCACCGGTACCCTTGTTTGAACACCATGACTATAGGAATTGCTGGGGATGTGTACAGTTTAAAACTAAATGATGCTATAGACCTCTAGGAATGTTACATAATTATATATGTTCTAGTTTGATTATTATGCAGTCATACAATTTGTTGGGTGTTTATTTTCAATTCTGGAAACTAATTATGTTAAATATTTGTCATGTTTCCTGCCAATAATGGAGGGTGGTGGGGTGTGTGTGGAGGAAAACTAGTAATTCTTCATGGGCACCAATAACATTTCTAGGCTATTAGTCCCCTAGGTCAACGGAAATACAGGGAAACCTGTCCAAACCAGACCCTCAAGTAACTGGAATCTTGTCAAAACCGGCCAAGTTTCATGGTCCCGAATTGTCTAGATTGTAAAACGCAACACTCGAAACACTAGAGTTGCTCAGTTGATCTGTCTAAATTGGATAAATAATAGGTCCTGGCTTGATCCGGTTTAGACAGGTTTCACTGTATTTCTTAATTTCTTCCCCTCAAATTGATCAATATAAACATTTAACTAATTTTAAGTAAAATTGACTTAAATAGAAGTATATGTATGTGTTACAAAATTAAAGAGTCATGGTTCGTACACATTGGTCAACATGGTTTACTTGTGTGTCACGCATCACCGGTTGAGAAACGCTGTAATCGAAGATATTTAGATCAGAACCAGTCACATGGAAAATCTATATTGGGTCGTTTCACAAGACTTGTTCGGTCAGAATACTCAAATATAATACTATGAGGAAGTCTCTGTTATTATATCACAATCAGGCTTATTCAGCTGAAGTGTGATTAGTTTCCAGAGCACGTAAGAAGACTGAATTGAATATTCCCAAATAAAACTATTAACGACTGTGCTATTAATAGTGATAATAAAAGCAGTTTCCATTGTGGGCTAGAAGCTATTTTCATCATGAATGTGGTGTGTACATGAATATTGCCTTTGGGAGGTTTTGTATTATGAATATCTGGAAAGAATAATTGAAAAAAAATATAATTAACATTGAATTGTTTATCTTGAAGGTATTTTTTTATTTTGTGGGATAGTCATTCCTGCTTAAGCCGCCTGGCACTTATGTTACATGTAATTAAACAGTTGATCATCTACTATTAAAAAAAAAACACTTTTATTAAACAGTCAATACAATTTTTTTTTAATCCAGTCATACACTTTTATACATGCAGTACTAATTGTAGTTGTAGATGAAATGATTACAAAATAGGGGAAAAATAATATAGCTCAGGATCAAAGTTTTTGCTGTAATATATATTTGTCTGTCAGTGGGAAAGTGCATATAACAAATAGCTTACTGTTTGATATATAGGAAATAACTGGTTACTGTCTTAAGATATCGACTTTATCCTGCGAAGGTTAGAATGACGAATGCAAAGAGGCTATTCCGAGCTACATTCGCCATTCGTCCTGAGCAGGATACAGCCGATATCTTAAGCCAGTAACCAGTTATTTCTTTTATCCTGCAATTCTACAGGAATATTCGGAAAATTATTATTTATTCCAGTTTTGTGTTCGCAAATCGAGTATTGTCAACCTAGTAAGGCTTTTGTCGTATGACGTCATACAAGATGCGTGACGTAATTTTATACAAGTTTAGTATTGTTATCGCAAAACTTAAAGTTCTTTGTATTTACAGCACTTCAACAAATGATTTAAAGAGTATGTTTATTGAAAATCTACTCTGAAATACTTGGGCTTTTGTCA
The DNA here is from genome assembly GCF_016097555.1 of Gigantopelta aegis. Taxonomy (NCBI): domain Eukaryota; kingdom Metazoa; phylum Mollusca; class Gastropoda; order Neomphalida; family Peltospiridae; genus Gigantopelta; species Gigantopelta aegis. Next base: position 62,999,226 of record NC_054701.1, on the reverse strand, counting down.
CGTGACCTATATTTTTCGTCAGTGACCAAAAATATAGAGATTTATCTAGTCATCATATCTTGCCAATGTATACAGTGATTGTGGGATAAAATATCATTAGAGTAGCCTATGCGGTGGCAACAGGTCCCAGCTGGCATTTTCTGGAATGAAAAAACCCAAACCCTACAGCCATATTCAGATTTTAAAAATGTGTCACATAAATTAAAAAGGCATCAATTCATCCATGAAACATGTAAATTCTCAAATCATCTGTTTTTCATATTTATTCTAATGCATTTTTATTCAATTGTAACTTGGATGAATATTATATATAATAATTTGGGGAAACAGCAAACTAAATATTCCCCCCAAAAAGATGTATTCATAATTCTTATAATTTTTAATACATGTATTTGTATGAATATTTTCAGATGAAACAGCATGCAGCTGCTATAGAATTGGAGACAATGAAACATGAGGACACCAAGAAACATCTAGAGATGTCTAACGAGAAGATAAACAGTTTAAATTGTGTGATACATGCCCTAAAGGAGGACCATTCAAATGAAATAGAACGGTTGAGAGAGGAGGTACATGTATATAATAATTGTATACATTGTAGAATAATAGTTTCTGGCATGAGTCATTTTGTAGATGGTTTTTCTGACACGAGTCTCAAGAAAATCAATCTTTGGAGCAAGCTTTAGCGAGCTCCATGGATTGATTTTCTTGAGACGAGTGTCAGAAAAACCATATAGAAAAGGACGAGTGCCAGAAATATTTTCTAGCACAACCTGTCTTATAAATTTTATTATTAATTTAGTCTAACTATACTGTAAGTCTCTTCATTTTATTTTTGTAACGTGACGTCACCTCTAAGCTGACACCCATGTTACGTCACGAGTGTGAAAGCATACAGTGGTGTCGAGAAGACGAAAATTACGTAATCAACCGGTAGCAACTGTTGTGTACATCCTAATATTAACCAATGAAAAGGGCGGATTAGTGTCTACACACATGTGGTAGACGGTTTTTCTACCACCTTTCTATAACGTCATTGTGCTAGAATGATTGACAAATGAGGTAGAATCATATATATTGTAGATGGTTGAGAAATGAAAGGAAGGAAAAGAAATAGTTTATTTAACGACGCACTCAACACATTTTATTTACGGCTATATGGCGTCAGACATATGGTTATGGACCACACAGATATTGAGGGAGGAAACCCGCTGTTGCCACTTCATAGGCTACTCTTTTCGATTAGCAGCAAGGGATCTTTTATATGCACCATCCCATAGACAGGATAGCACATACCACAGCCTTTGATGTACCAATTGTGGTAACAGGGCTGGAGCGAGAAATAGCCCAATGGGCCCACTGATGGGGATCGATCCCAAACTGACTGTGCATCAAGCGAGTGTTTTACATCTCGCCCTTGGTTGAGGTATAATAATCATATACATTGTAGAATGGTTGACAAATGAGGTATATATTATATTGTAGAATGGTTGACAAATTAGGTATATATTATATTGTAGAATGGTTGACAAATTAGGTATATATTATATTGTAGAATGGTTGACAAATGAGGTATATATTATATTGTAGAATGGTTGACAAATGAGGTATATACTATATTGTAGAATGGTTGAGAAATTAGGTATAATAATCATATACGTTGTAGAATGGTTGACAAATGAGGTATAATAATCATATACATGTACTTTGTAGAATGATTAAGAAATGAGGTATAATAATCATATACGTTGTAGAATGCTTGAGAAATGAGGTATAATAATCATATATGTTGTAGAATGCTTGAGAAATGAGGTATAATAATCATATATGTTGTAGAATGTTTGAGAAATGAGGTATAATAATCATATACGTTGTAGAATGCTTGAGAAATGAGGTATAATAATCATATATGTTGTAGAATGCTTGAGAAATGAGGTATAATAATCATATACGTTGTAGAATGCTTGAGAAATGAGGTATAATAATCATATACATTGTAGAACGTTTGAGAAATGAGGTATAATCATATACAATGTATTTAGAAGCCGTTCACAATTATCACCCTTTTTAAGGTTGTACAAACTCTTCCTAAAAGCTTATTACAACAAAAATGTCAATTTTATAAGGAATATTTTTTCACTGTGTATACTGACATTAACCACCTCCCCCAGTGTATTCTTATAAAAACAATTTAATTGTAAATGGCTCCTTAAGACTTTGTTGAATTATGTACAGCAAGCCCAGAAAAACTCAGCTGGAGTTCAACATGAATGAATATCTAAAACAAATTGTATGTTATTTACTGGTGAGTAATAATCACAATTATTAATGGATTATTTTATTGCAGATTTCAAATTTTAAATGGTAACCAGCCTTTCATTATCAGTATTAATAACGATTTATATTTATCCCCCCCACCCCACACACACACCAGTTTTTCTCAACAACCCTACCCAATTGATAAGATGCAACAACAAAATAAATATTGCATTTTATTTTTCAGATAGAAAAGCTGAAAGAAACGATTTGTAGTAAAGATAAAGATATAGTTATCAGAGATGAGAAGCTGGGCCGACTCAAGTTACAAATGGCTGACGCACTGAAAGGAAATTCTTGGTACTTTTCAACAGTCTAATTTCTCTGTATGTCTTAGATTTATGTTATTGTACAGTTTGTACTTACATGTATTTTAATTTAGGAATGGTCTGGCATTCAGCTTGGGTAACATAGTGACATTCTAAGAGTTGAATTTAATTCTTATATTCACATCAATGTTTTTCCTTTACAATTTAAATTTGTGTGTAGAACTTTCTCTTTCTTTCTTTTTTCTTTCAAATTATGATGCTATGCTGTTACACATGTATAATATTGAACCCCGTATATTTTGTAGGGAAAGACAACAACAACTAGAAGAACTTACTAAAGAATTAGCCAGACTTCAGGATGAGTCAGACATGCTTAGAATTAAACTCAAGTCTTACTCTAAAACCAAACAGGTTTGTATACGTGTCATGAAGTTTGGGACTCGTTGAACAGTTTTTGCCATTTATCGTTTTTGTCAGAATAACTTGTCAAAACTTTAAGTGGAACTGTAATACAGGGGTTGAGGGGCTGGTTGTAAATTTTGTTAGCAGAATAAAAGTTTTTTTTAATTTTCCTAATTGTTAATCATGTACAATCACACAGTCCTGTGGTTTAACTAGTTAGAGAAACATTATTGTTTGTATTAAAAAAAAAAATGTTTAATATTTAAAAAAAAAAAATTCATATCTATTTTTTGTTTAATATTTAAAAAAAAAAAAAAAATCATATCTAGTTTTGTTTAATATTTTTTTTTTAAATCTATTTTTACATGTATATTTTAGCTAAAGTTTTCTCTTCAGGGTCATTGTTCAAACTGCACAGTGCTAACAAGCAAGTTGGAAAAGATTGACTCGGCTGCAAGACACAAAGACCAAATGATAAAGGAGCTGAATTCATTAATTGCCAAATATGAAAGTCAGCTCACAAAACAGGATGAACTGTTAAAAGTGTGGGCAGACTCAAAGGGATACAAAGTGTCAGTACCTAAATGAAATAAAAGCTACAGCAGTTCTTGCAAGGACATGAATGAAGAAATGAGTGTATTGTCGAAGACATCCAAGAGATGTTCAATGTACAGATTTTGTTTACAGTAACCTTGACTTAAGGTGTCAAGTTTCAAAATGAGGAATGTAGCATTAGTTTCCAGAGAGATGTCACTGAAGAAATATGCAAGACATTAACCAGTCTTATTAACTCACAGTTTATTTTCATTAAATACCTGTTTATCTTCATTACATACAAAGAAGCCATCGGGGGTAAGATTAGAAGATACTGGATTTTGATCCCGGTACCAGCTCCTATCCAGAGAGTTTTAGAGACTTGGTGGGGTTGTGTAAGGCCACTACATCAACTTCTCAGTTGGACAGAAAACCCAGCAATCTAATTATTTGTGTGCCCAGGACAGCATGCTTGAGCATTAATTGAATAAAGGTATGAAAGTAAGTTGAATGAAAGAAAGTGTTCACATTTAAAAATAAAAGCTGAGATATGATCTAAAAAAGCTAATAACTTAAAGATTCAATACTGGGTAAAAGTAGAAAAATCACATCCCTGTGTTCAGGTTTAGTTGACTTCAGCCAAACTGAAAGTTCATCTGTTTAAACTCACAGTGACCCCCAAAGCTTTAGTAATCGGTTTATGTAAAGCTGGTAAATTGGGGATAGATGGTGGTCAAGCGGAAACACAGTGAGGTGAAGATTAATAAGACGGGCTCATGTACAATACACTGGTTTCTAGTTTACACAAGGTGGGAGTGCGCCTTGCATGTGTACATGTTACTCGAACTTTACTTTGCATTTACTAATTTTTGATTTAACTATTTTTAATGTATTTTGTTTTTCCTCTAGTACATGTTGGGGTACTTTCTTCAAACATTTTATTTGGAAAAAAACACCAATTTGTTTTAAATATTCATAACGCATAAGTAGGAATTAATATATTTATGTGTTTTTGCTTATAGCTTTTAAGTGCTCTTTTTATCTAGTTAGAAAAAAGACCCTGTACATGGCTGTTCCCCAGTTTTTATTTTTAAACTCTCTCCCCCCCCCTACCCTAATTATTTTAGGCTGTGTATAGCCACAGATTTTTAAACTCTGCCCCCCCCCCACCCTAATTATTTTAGGCTGTGTATAGCCACAGATTTTTAAACTCTCCCCCCCCCACCCTAATTATTTTAGGCTGTGTATAGCCACAGATTTTTTTAAATATTTAGCTGCCAGATTTATCAGATTATATTTGTACATATAGGTCAGTGGTTTGGGTGCCAATAATAAAGACTACTTTATTTCTAAAGTTGTCGGTTTTCAAATAGTCCAGCAATATCTTAATCAGCTCTGGATTCACAACATATATAGCGTACAATGTAAACAAATGATTATTATTTATTTTAATGTTATTAAAGTAATAGAAGTGAAAAAATAAAATTACGCTGAGATAGGGACTCTGCTCGGGGTTTTTTAAAAATCTTTTGAAAGGTTCTCCTGAGGTGGACAGCCATGCTAGCATTTGTCCCATTCCAACTAGTGCGTCATGACTGGTGGATTATTAATAACCTCATGCATTTAATTGGTAATAAAAGATAAAAGTAACCATATGGTGAAAGCAGTTTTTTTCTCTCATCTTGTAAATAGTCACACATGAATAAAGTGCTGAAAGTTCATTAAAAACATACCTTTCTATTTTCGTTTTTGCCTGTGTTAATAAAATGTCGGTGCCAGACATACATAGTTAATTCTTCCCTCTCCCTACCTCAGTCCTTATAAATTTACTAGTGTCACTGTAATACTGTTAGAGATAATAGTATTTGATAGCTTAGTATTACATTCTTTGTATTTTGAATTTAAATTTCATTGATATTTTCCATGGAATCTACCTCACATGAAAAGAATCAAATTTCTTTTCACATACTTCCAGTATTTGTTGTTTTGTGCTAAATAGAATCATAGATCTTATACATTAGGAACTTAGTTTGACAATTCTGATATTTTTTGTTCTACTCAAGAATGAAAGCCACATTTTAAACATGCATTAAACAAAAGTTGAGCAGATACTTATTTGAGAGAATGGCTCCGATAGATAGTGAGTGGGAGCACTATATAATATTATATGGTGTTGTCCGTTAAGGCTGTCATCTATGTATGAATCAATCTTAATCTTCTCCTAGAGTAACCTGTATTAAGCAGCCACCTGTTCCACAGGACACTTATTGATATGCCTTCGGATGACCGTTAAATACAGGTTTTACTATAAGCAGTTTGCTTGAAAGGATCCCCATTTAAAGGTTATTACATGTACAGAATTTATCTTACTGGTAATGACTTTTATGGATGATGTGTATAATAGCACACAGACACGTATGGTCCAAGAAGGGGTGGGATTATGATTTCTGGTCTTTGTCCAATATTTTAAGAAGAAAAAGGAGGACATTTTGCACATAGTGGAACACGTACCTATAAATTAGAAACATTTGGTAAACATGTAACAAAAATTTCAAAATGTAATTCAGTACCTTTGCTCGGCATAAACTTCTTTGAGATGTGGATACAGTTTTGTGTAAAATAATGCATTTCCTATCATGTATTGTTGACTTGTAAATAATGTTTTTATTGTTTACTCATTCATTCATTTTGTTACCTGTTAATGATGTTACAAAATATTATCACCTTTTTAATATATACTTCCGAATTTACATAGATGTTAATTACATGTCTTATGGTTGCACAGGATGTTTTTAATGTACCATAATGTTTTATGAAGCAACCAAGCTTCACCATTATTAATCTTGCAAAAAATATCTTTATTAAACATTTTTGTGCACATATGAAAATAATATTTATTTTTACATACTGACTGTACTAACATTTTCAGAAAATAACATAAATATGTTGGGTTTTTTTTATACAATACACCACCAATGGCACCAAGTCTATTATAGCTTTCATATGTAAAGTCGTGGAATAATAATTCAATCTGAAGGTAATGACACTTTAATTTTAAACTTTATGCTCGCATTTGTGTTTATTTACCTCTATGTAAAGGTAACCTGCTTTTAAAAGCCATACTTCTTAGGATGTTAACCCAGTATGTTCATATCAAAACAGTGGCAGCTGGCTGTGCGCACCAACAAAGGACCTTTTTTTACAGATTAATATAATGAATTGTTTTTAGTGGGGTAGATGTTGTAGCTTGATCGGCTAGGTGTGTCAAAAAGAATGTTGATATTTGAAATACTGTAAAGCTGCACCTCCCTCCTAGAACAATCCTATTTGAGCCCTTGTCTGACCATAGGTTCATGCTTGAATGCCCATGAGTGTATTAAAACATATTTGACACTTAAGATATCTACTGCAACTATGTCTAATCTGGTAATCATCACAGTACGTGTGTATTTGTTGGCAAGATCTTAGGACTAGATAAGCTTCTGTAATTGTCTTCAGAGTGGGCTTATAAAACCTGTTATGCCTGCTATACATGTGAGCAATCAGCTAAGTAAAACGTCTCTAGAGACTTTTATGTTCAGCTGATAGCTTTCATGTGCAGTTTTTTGCCTCGTAAGGTCAAAAGAAAAGTATCACGTCTGATCTCTTTGGCCTTGTGAATTAAGATCACACTATTTTAAAAATTGTGCCAGAGTAATGACATTGTAACAGTCGTAAACACTTAGTTAATTTTGTGTGTGTGGTGAAATTTCTATAAGCTAACAGATAAGAGAAAGGTTTCAAGTAATATGTTGCTCAGCTTATAGCTCAGTGTGTGATAGGCTTTAGCTATCGGACCAGGGTCAGCTCTTTATTAGTTTTAGTATACTAATCAGTGGAATATATAAATGTTTGAATCAAGTTATTGTGGACACAACAAAACACTCAATTTTAAGTTAATGTTTTTTTAAATGTTATTTTATTAACGTATTGTTGACTTCTTAAAGCTTTGAATTAACTATCTTGGTATCATATTGCCAAAAACAAAATAACACGTACAATGCCCTAACCAACAATAAGGTTGCTCACACATAGATGACCAGCTAAAAGGATTCGTCGATTGCCCGAGTGTATGGATGATGTAGACATAGTAAGGCTGCGATTCCACTGCCTCTGTACAGATATCTCTGTTTTACAGTAGTAAAATACCTCAATGTATTTAAAATGCATTAGTTTTCATGAACATTTATATCTAGGACCACAGTGAACACTGTAATTTGTGTGTCCTTACATGTTCCAATTTCCTATGCGTTTGTCTATAAATTTTTAGAGCATGATCTAGCTCATTTGATACAGTGATCACCCGAGGCGCTTCAGACGTAGGATCAAACTCCTTTGGTGGATCCATTCTCGGATTTGTTTTTGTATTCCCTACAACTGGTATATCTGAGGTTAAAGCATGTACTGTCATGTCTGGGTAAAGTGCATGAAAACGATATCTCGCTACTAATGGAAAAAAGCAGTAGTTTTCCTCTGAAGATTATGTGTCAGAATTACCAAATGTTTGTCATCCAGTAACCAGTGATGAATAAATCTTTGCTGAAGTGGCTATGTTAAAGAAAACAAACTGTTACTTTTACTATAAGTGTGCAAGCGGTGGAATCTCAATCTTAAGTGTAAATTTAAAAACCAAGACTTAGAAGTTCTTGGAGCTGCTGTAAAATTATGGTATTTTTTGGATGGTGTTATACATACTTCAAAAAACAAACTTTGGTTGCTAGCTGACATTTTTCTTATGTTGTGTATTGTACAGTGATGCTAAATTTTGTTTATTTTAGTAGTGTCTCAGTCAGTATGTTATTTATTATTATATATATTTATTAAAGATATATTTTAAAACATTTCATTGATAAAAGAAAGAAAAGAAATCTGCGGAAAACAAATTAAAATGAATAGTAATTTTATAGTTTGGTCACAGCAAATTTGTTTTTAAAAGTGGTCTGGCAGATGAAAAATAGGAATAAATTATAGTTCTCTTTTATTTTTGTTGAATTGTAGAGTTGTCAAATAAGCAGTCACCTTTAAAAAAAAAAAAAAGTTATTAGGTGGGGTTTTTTAATGTTTAAATTTTTTTTTTTTATATAATAAAAATGCAAATGTCAGTTCAGCAAAGCTTCAGAACAGTCATCATGTTTTTCATGGATAAAACCAGTATGTGACAGTAACCAGCTACCAAGTAATCTCTGTAAGAAAATGGATGTATGTGACCATGTATGGAGCACAATTATTTTAATATACTAGTATATCATAACGTGAATGTACTTATTACACTAGCTTTTGGATCCAACAGGAAAAGCAATCTTTAAGTTTCTGAGATGTTTCCAGTAGTGCTATGTTCTTCAGGCATGGATGTTTGGTGGGGTACTCTAAGTGTGCAACTCATTCCCAAACAGGAAGTGCCCCAAAACCCTTTCATTTAAAAAAAAAAATTCCATTTTTATTTTCCCTAAATTAAACCAAAAATGTCAGGGTTCGTGTCCCAATAGTTAAGTAAGAGAGAAATATACAATGTATAAATTATTTATTTATTTTTATTGGCCAAGATGTTATGTTTTCAGCTGGCTGAATCTGATTGTGGTTTTGAAAACATTAATAGTGGGAGCCCGAGTGTTGATTTTTGAAATTTTTTATTTCCAAGCTTTTTAAAATAAATAACATTTAAATGTATTAGATTTGTACCATCTAATTGTCTGTGATAAAAACATTTATATTGTTGATGTGGAATTTGTTTTTATTTTATATTATTTACAGTGTACTTGATGTTATCCCTCCAATAAATTATTATGACATTTTTTACGCTTTCAGCAAGTGTGTTTAGTTTTATTGGTCAAAGACCAGAAATGTTTTAGTGTGATTTCCTATTGGAATATTTTATTTGACTGCATAAGAACAATTAAATGGACCATCCTGGGTTTACAGTCATTGTAAGATGTTTCCGTCTAACAAAGCCTTGGAGATTGCCTAATGTGCAGTCTCTCTACAATCGATCCCTGTCTGTGGGCCCATTGGGCTATATCTCATTCTAGCCAGTGCAACCGGCTTCGGTGGCGTTGTGGTTAGGCCATCGGTCTACAGGCTTGTAGGTACTGGGTTCGGATCCCAGTCGAGGCATGGGATTTTTAATCCAGATACAGACTCCAAACCCTGAGCGAGTGCTCCGCAAGGCTCAATGGGTAGGTGTAAACCGCTTGCACCGACCAGTGATCCATAACTGGTTCAACAAAGGCCATGGTTTGTGCTATCCTGCCTGTGGGAAGTACAAATAAAAGATCCCTTGCTGCCTGTTGTAAAAAGAGAAGTCTATGTGGCGATAGCGGGTTTCTTCTATAAAAAAAAAATGTCAGAATGACCATATGTTTGACGTCCAATAGCCGATGATAAGATAAAAAAATCAATGTGCTCTAGTGGCATCGTTAAATAAAACAAACTTTACTTTCCAGCCAGTGCACTGCAATTGGTATATCAAACGATGTGGTATGTGCTATCCTGTCTGTGGGATAATGCATATAAAATATCCCTGGCTACTAATGAAAAATGTGGCGGGTTTCATTCTAAGACTATATGTCATAATTACCAAATGTGTGACATCCAATAGCTTATGATTAATAAATCAATGTGCTCTAGTGGTGTTGATAAACAAAACAAACTTTTTTAAAAATTTAACGGAGCCTTTTTGACAACTCAAATTACATATTCAATACATTTTCTTGTTTTGAATATCAATATCTGTATATCCAATTTGTTTGCGGTCTATAGCAGTCAAGATTCTAATTGAATTGTAGGAAGTGCTTGCACTATCAACTAAACAGTTGGAAGAAACATTCAGTTCATGATGTGGCCAACTCGGTTGGTAGACTGTAGACAACAGCAGACTTGTATGATTGGCTCAGCCAGAAGGTATCTTTGAAATCAACAGATAATTGAAAGAACACTTGAGCAATGTAAACAGTAGAAAGATGTTAAAATGTTTAATACTGGAAATTTAATATTCCACATCGGTACTTGTAAACATTCCTCTTTTTTTTTTTCTCTCACATTATTCGAGATGTATTTACAGCAACTAATCCTGCATCAGTTTCTGTTTTTGACATTTTAACTTGCTCAGTTTCTGTTCAGTAACTAGGTCCGAGTCCTAATGTTCATCTGTCTGGCACATTCTTAACACGGAACATATAGTCTCTGATGTTCACCAACACGTCTTGTGCAGTGCATTGTGGGACTGGTCTGGTACAATTTACAGGAGTCTGTGTCATCCATCAAATCCACTGTCCTCTTCCCCAGCTCTATCGGGATCTGCTTCATCCTGCAATATTTATGTAGGAAATTACTAAATTTATATTTTCTAGTTAAATCCTAAGGTAATATAATAAAACCTTGCCACTTTATACTATAGTCCATCCTACAGGAAACACTTTTTTGTGTACTATGAAATTCACTACAAGTTATTTATTTCTGAGCCGATTGATTTGTAAATTGCACACAAAATTAGTAATTTTTTTTAATTTCTGAAAAACTTTTACTTTTCTTCTTACATCAAAAACAAACTTGGAAAGTTTTTTATATTAAGATAATGAGAATGATAGGCAGAGGGTGATAGATGAGAAAGATGAATGAATGAACTGAAATTATTTACAAAATACATTTTTATAGAATGATGGGACGGACTATAGAGTCAAATCAAAATTATATCCAGCTATTTTTTGCTTATTACACATAATTCATGAAAACCCCTAGGATAAAAATCTGATAACTGTATTATCATTATGACATATTACTCTTATATATACTGACCTCCAAAAAAAACTATACCAAGAACTATGATTTAAATTCAATTATAATTTGGATAATGAAAATAAAAGGGTTGTTAAATATCTTTCTGCTTTTATGGAATAAAATTTTGTTCCCAACATGCCAAAACACCACTCTCATGTATATATACGTTTTAAAGATCATCATATTTTAGTTTTTTCTTCAGTCAGGGTTCATACACTTCAAATAGTTTCATTTTTCAGGACTTTTAAGGGCTATTTTCGTTCATTTTCCAGGACTATTTTACCTTTTTCCAGGGGTCTGAATATATGACTTGGAAAGAAGTTTTTGTTTAACGACACCCTAGCAGATTGTTTAGTCAGTGGCTGCTATGTCTCCAACATACAATACTTGTTACACACGGTCTACAGTAGTCACACCCCACTCTGAATATAACTTTTGGATGGTAAAGTTGTAAACTAAAACTGTTGAAATAAAATATTTTATTAACTACATTTGTTGTACATTGTACAAAATAGTGATATAAACATGTATCTAATACTCAAATAGAATACATATATATATATATATACACACACACACACACATTTATTTATATATATATATATTTTTTTTTATTATTTTTTATATATATATATATATATATATATATATATACACACACATACTAGTATATATATATATACACAAGTAAGTATGAAACAGCTTAGAACGTTTATAATTATTGGTGTGATCTAAACCGGTCTTGTCCACGCCTCCTTGTGTAAATTAGTTGTCAATTAAATCCTTGCAGCTAAAGCTCGGCTGCTAAATCAAAGCGTGTTGCATGTGCGCCTTCTGAAATATACATCTCCTTTGTTTTGGCTTGGCTCAAGTAGATCGAATAAACATGGGCGACAGCACCAAAAGAAACAAGTGTAACAATGTTATATACTGTTACGATTGTTGAAAGGAGACCGTTGCAAATCTCTATGGTGTTAAACTCATTTTTAATCTCACGTTACATCGATGGGGTTTATTTAAAGATATGGGCTTCTTTCTGGTCAAATGATTAATCATGGTAACGACTCGCCGCACAGGATTCATACCCAAGCGGTGGGCCATTGTTAAAGTGATAGCTCACTTTGTGAGGTGTTAATTCCTACTTAATTATACACTGTTATATTAACGTTTACGAGCTAAATGGATTTATTCAGTTACTCGAATTTGTCGGGATTTAACAGGTCCATAAAATTACTTACATGCCAGTAGTCAACTTACATGACGTCAGATGCGTGCTTGTTTTTCTAAAAACATACACTTTCTGTTAGGCATTTTCGCAGAAGTGATTTACACATCTACCCGTTTTTCTTTTTCTTTTTTTTAATGTCATACTGGTATATATTTTTTATCCGGATTCCATGCTTGAAGAATTGTGTCGCCATCTCAATTAAGATTATCTACTCGTGCTCTAACGAGCACCACTACACCTATCTATAGACCAAATAAACCAACACAGTATTTCCTGCTCAACAACTGACCAATGGCAGTCGACCTCATTATAATCATCGATGCGTTTAGGTATTGTTTTTGTGGGGGGGTTTTCTTTCTTTCTTTTGGGGGAGAGGTACCTAAGTCAAACGCGTTTATTTATGTATTTGTAACATCACTAAAACAAAATTAGAAACAAAATTTCGAATTTCCCGGACTTTCCAGGAGGTAAACTGACTTTTTCAGGACATTTAAGGACTTTCCAGGGTAAAAAAAAAAAAATTAAGCACTTTCCAGGATTTTCCAGGATGCGTGCGAACCCTGTCAGTAGTCTCTCAAGAATATTGGTATAGTTTCTTTTGGACGTCAGTATATTTGGTGTCAAATTTGACACATGATCAGAACGGTCATTACGTCAATTTGTGACCACTGACTGTCGTCCAATATTTTGTCGTCCTGTACCTGTTTAGTACCAGTGCCTGTTTTTGTGTGTCACAAATCCCCTTGTAGCACCTACCCTGGGTTCTTTTGGTTCCACGTCTTCTCCATACTGAATCGCCATGTCAATTTGCATTAGAACTTCACTCATGCATTCCTCATCTGTTGGGTCAAGTGGAATAAACCTAACTAAACTATAGTCATCAACCTGTAATTTGAAAAAACTGAGAGAGATGATTTTCCTGTCAATAATGGATTAATATGGTGAAAGACACAGGTACAAGGTACCCTGTATGATTGGTAATGGTAAACCTACTTACCAGCTGAATACCATTATTGTAGGTACAAGTACTCATCTCAGTCCTTCTGTCTGTCCGTTCGTCTGTCTGTCCTACATATAGTTTTCCAGATTTTGTTTTTAGAAAGCCTCGAGATATTGACCTGCAATTTTCTGTATAGCTTTATCATGTACTGTTACTAAGCCATCGGACTACAGGCTGGTAGGTACAGGTTTGCAGCCCGGTACCGGCTCCAACCCAGAGCGAGTTCTTAAGGGCTCAATGGGTAGGTGTAAGGCCACTACACCCTCTTCTCTCTCACTAACTACTAACCAACTAACAATTAACCTACTGTCCTGGACAGACAGCCCAGATAGCTGAGGTGTGTGCCCAGGACAGCGTGCTTGAACCTTAATTGGATATAAGCACGAAAATAAGTTGAAATGAATGAATGTACTGTTACAGATCAAGTTTGACTTTCATGGTGATTCATGCAGAATTGACGGAGTTATGGTCCTTGAACTTAGGAGAAATGAATATTTGTTTTCCGGACTTTTTTTCAGGCCTTGAGATATTGACCTGAAATTATGTGTATAGCTTTATCATATACCGTTACAAATCAAGTTTTACTTTCATGGCAATTTACCCATTTTTGACGGAGTTATGACCCTTGAACTAAGGAGGTATAAAATTTGTTTTCCAGACTTTGTTTTGCAATGCCTGAAGATATTGATAGGAAATGTTGCATATGCCTTTATCATGTAATATGGGGCGAGACGTAGCCCAGTGGTAAAGCACTCGCTTGATGCGCGATCGGTTTGGGATCGATCCCCATCAGTGGGCCCATTGGGCTATTTCTCGCTCCAGCCAGTGCACCACGACTGGTACATCAAAGGATGTGGTATGTGCTATCCTGTCTATGGGGTGGTGCATATAAAAGAGCCCTTACTGCTAATCGAAAAAGAGTAGCTCATGAAGTGGCAATAGCGGGTACTGTAAATAAAATGTGTTAAGTGTGTCGTTAAATAAACCATTTCGTTCCTTCCTTATCATGTAATGTTACTGATTAAGTTGAACTTTTATGGTGATTTACCCTCTTTTCACAGAAGTATGGCCCTTGAATTTAGGAGATACAAAAAACATTTGAGTTTGGTAGGGGACATGTATTGCTTTAGCAGTACTCTCATAATGCTTGATAAATATGCTGGACATATTTAACAACGAAGGAGTGTGGGTCTCTACGAATTTAAGGTTTCTTTTATTTAATGGTACCATTAGAGCCCCTGATAATTAAACAAAGGCTATTGCTTAATTAGATATAAACATTTCTGACATAAGTCTTCAGAGGTAACCAGCTACATGTTTCCATTAGAAGCAAGGAATCTTGTATATGCACTTCCCCATTGAAAGCACATAGCACAGCTTTTGATATACCTGTCAAGAGGCCTGGTTTGGATAGGAAAGGAGATACACAATATCCAGAAAAGAGTGTCCTTTTAGTGCAGAAAAGCCCTTTTCATAAAAGATTTTTAGATTCCAATTAATGGTGTGCACTCGGTTGAAGGGTTTTTTAAAAACATATTTAAGAATCTATAAATTTCATAAAGTACCTCATTTGGGTTTTTTTTCTTTTAAAGAATTGATTTAAGTGGCTAACAAAGTAAGAAATAACAAAACTTTTTACCAGTTTTGCCATGGACTTGTTCAACTTCTTAAATCTGTGGCTAAATTTGCTGTCATCAAACTCTTCATGTAATAATGTTTCCATGTCTGGATCCAAGTACCTAAAAATAAAATAAAATTACTGTGGTGAATGTGGACCAAAAACAAAACATTTGTTTTTTTTAACTTTCTATTAGTTTGTTTTTTTAATGTACTATTGAATATTGAATATCACTATCCATGGGAGTGGGGCTACCATAATCTAGAAGCCCTAAACTGTAAGAATTAAACTACAAACCTTTCGACTTGTTTCTTGGCTTTTTTACTGAGCAGATCGAGCTTGGTGAGGACGTTCACATGAGAGATCTCCAGGCTCACCATGGTGGACAGTGCTGCTAACACACCCGACACAAACTTGGAAGCTTCTATCATGAACTGTGCATCAATGAGAAACACGCCACATATGCGAAAGTTCCAGTTTTGTAGCGTGTCCACCAACTGTCGGATCACAGGGATATGAGTGTACAGTTCAATCTGACCTGTAAAATATCACGAAATGTAATTAGAAACTAATTACATTTTTTAATGTTTCCGCTTTTCATGACAAGCAAGGAAAATGTCTTTTCAGGAAGAGATGATCACATGACTGGAAATATGATATTAATTACTCAATAGAAGATTTTAATCAATGACTGGTTTGGACCAGTCCATTAAAATATGGAGGATATATAAAAAAAGAACATATATCGGAATGCATTTAGATAGTTCAGGTAGTATTTTAAAAAAGGTAAAAGCAAGCCATCATTTTACAACTTGGTGTATTATCAAAATCATTTAGCATTATTATTTGGTATAAATAAGTCTGTGAAGTTTGAAGATAAGCTAACATTATTAATAAATGGCAGGAACATATATTAAACGTAACATTTAATAGAAATCTTCAGTAGTAGATAACAGATTAATCAATGGGTTCTACAGTTTTTTCGATGACTTCATAAATTCTCCAATATTTTTAACTACTATAGCAACGTACTACAAAGGAAATCCAATTTCATTGTGCAATACCCATTCTTAAGTGGCCCTCCACATGATGGAAAACATAAAGAGAAACAAGAAATGATGGTATTTTTAGAATAATAAAATGGACATTTCAGCAACCCAAGGTATTAAAAAAATGCAGTGATGTTGTTGATAAGTTTCCTTATGCTGTTCTCAATGTTGTTAAAAATATCAAAAAGGTCTAATTTCTTTTTAAATATGGTGGCCTAGTAAAACTATCAGTGAAAACTTCTTCTAAGAGAGCTAAAAACGAAGAAATTAATACACATCTTATTATTTATTACGAATATTTACTAATATTTTTGTTGGCATTTCAAACATCTTTAATATTAGAAAAAAAACATACCTTAAAACTAGTAATGTTGATGGCAACAATATATTAATTATTGTGCTGCTCATTAACTCTACGTGTTTTATTAAATACACTCTTACCTGGACAGTCGAACAGAATGTAGTCATCATCGATATCATCCAGCTGCTCTTGTAACCAGTCAAAGTTTTGAGCTAAATACCTGTAACAATATTAATAATACTATTAACAGTTAGTTTATGAACGGTGCAGAAATGTATATTTTATTAATCTGCTCAGACTGCTGGATCGGAACCAGAATTTTTTTTACATGTACTAGTCCTGCAAAATTTCTACTAGACTGTCAGTCTTCAGCAGAATATAATATAACATTGCTATAAGTAAACTTAAAACATTCACTCAATGAAACTAAATAATATGTTTTTGGTTTTTTTAACATATCTTTTAGATTGTAACTTTTATTCACTTTATAATGATACCAATTTAAAATAAAACAAGGGTAAGAAGGCAAATTAAACCACCCCAAAAACCAACGAAAGATTCAAATTAAAAATAAAACTGTCATATGACTTATCTATATAGGTGAGGAGCAATCCGATACATTTTTTCCTTATCGTTTTGAGCAATTCAAGACTTTTTTGGTAGTGTAACTTAAAATCAAATATAGACTCAGCTTATATGTAGACATTCTAAATTTTATAAAACTTACTCCATGCAAAAAATAAGACCACCATTTGGACCAAATTTCAGAACAGTATCTTCCATTGCATCATCAATATGAATTAGCTCCCTAATATCTGTATAAAAAAAGAAAGAAAAAAAAGAGTAGACTCAAATAAATTTATTCACTGTTATACCGGTCAATCTGGAAATTCAACACACCTTAAAACAGGCAAATATAACTGGAGGTCTGGTTTTGCCTTGTTTCTGTCTTATGTTATAAATATTACACTCAAAAGGAAAGAACCAAAGGGAAAAGAAATATTGGCTTGATGAAAAAGACTAGTGAGAGAGAGTGGGAGAAAGAAAGAGACAGAGACACACACAGAGAGAGAGAGAGACAGAGACAGAACAGTACATACCACAAACTTTTATGTACAAGTTGCAAGTTACTGGATAGCAAATAGCTTGAATCCATCAAGAGGGATGCAGTCGATTCATCCACTGGACAATTCGTCCACGGACGATTTGTCCACTGAAAATTCATCCACTAAGGAACTCCACTGGGTTTTTATTTCCCCAGTACATTTCGTCCACGGACCAAATAATGTGTACTACATGTACGTGGGGGCTAAATAAATTATTAGATATATTTTACCCCGTATTTTTTTTTGCTGTGTCATAAATTTACAAAGGTGAAAATAAATTATATTGCATTAGATTATACTTGGTAGATGTTTTTGTAACAATGCTCTGCAGACATAATTCTTTGGCGTTTCTATTTATTCGGTTATTGTTTGTTTCTATAATGTACACCTTTCACGCTACATGTCGTAGGATGTTTTTAGTACAATATACCCAGTAAAGATAATCTTTAGCCCTTCCCTTTCAACTTGTTTGGTTTCTGTTTGCTTTACCAATTAAGTGTACAGGTGTCCTCTATTGTGATATTGTGAAGTAATTAGCTTAAGCTTGTTTCACCAAGTTGGATCCAGTAGCGTCTAAAACAACATTTAATTAAATTGGAATTGAAGAAACAAGTTTTTATTTTATTTCGAGGTTATTAGGCATATGGGGATAACATGTGACAAGGGAGGTACAGTGGATAGAATTTACGCCACTGAAGGAGAACATGACATGGTAATAAAGTCTTCCAAAGCGGAGGCTTGCATTACCTATTTACCTCATCGTGACATGTGAGATAATGTACGAGCGAGTGGACAAATCGGCCGCATGATAATGAATACAAACAGTTAATAAAAACTGGACATTAATGTTGAATTCTAACTCTATTTTACTTTTTTGGTTATAGTATACCACAAAATAATGTTAAGAAATGATTACAATGTCAAAGAAATAACTATTAATATGTTTGAAAAAAAGGCACTCATCGAGTGGAAAGCCATCAAGAGTAATACTAATTGAATCTATAAAATCCAATGCTCATTAGAATCTTGAGTGCTCTACCATTGAGTTGTAAACATAGAATGCATTATTTAAAATGGGTACATTTTTTGCAATTCAGATGTTAATTAGCAAAGAGAATTAAAATAGTGGTATTGCATGTTATTACATGTAATTAACCACTTTCTATTGACATTAATGGTATATTATCCTGCAAGTCCTGTACATGTTCAATAACACTGAATAATCCTGCAGCTATTTTAAAATAATACCTGCATATACTGGGTAGTCGAAATGTTCAGCAGCTGGATCAAGATTCACAACCTGTACAGAGCGTCCAATCACTTCACAGTGCTTCACTATGTTCGAACAAAATGTTGACTGCAAAACAAAGCCAAAGCTTAATTTTATTTAATTGGTTAGTGGATGTAACCCTAAGATTATTACCCCCTATTATCCTATATAATTATATAATTCTCTTGTCAACTCCCTCGCCTTTTACCGTCAGTGTAATGTGACATTGGTGATGATCTCTACCTACGGCAATTTATATCTCAATAACAGCAATTGCCGTCGGTGCCGTCGTTAAGTCTGAGCCCTGATAACAGTGATATAAAAAAATATCTTGCTCAGAGAACTTGCTGCTAATCTAATGAAAAATGTAGCGGGTTTCCTATGATGAATATGTGTCAGAATTACTAAATGTCTGACATCCAATAGGCGATGATTAATCAATGTGCTCTAGTGCAGTAGTCACTGTAGTGGTGTCGTTAAACAAAACAATTTTAACTTATTATTATTTAATAAATTTAAACTTTTAGTTTAGCTTAATTTTGCCATGGTTCCATTTTAGCTTAGTTATCTACAGTTAGTATAACAAAACTAATTTTAACCTTCCCACTTCCAGCCGGTCCCATAATAAGTTGTGCGTATCTCATGATTGCTGCTGGTAAAAAATTTATATTTATTTAAAATCTTTTCTCATTCTTTTTGTGTTTATAGACTGTTTATGACATTCATTACTACGTCTAATCCCCATGTCGTAGAATACAATTACAATATGAGAAAGAAACACTCTATCTTAGTCTCGTTAAAGTCTAACGTATTGTAGATTTTAGTAAACGAGACTATATAACGTAACTGGTATCTTTATAAGCGTACGCAATAAAACATTCATTAAAATAAGCACAAATAACCAGTCCATAACTAACACGGAAGTGGATTTAGCATTGGGCGTGTTACTCATCTTTAGTTTTGCTGTCTCTTTCAGAATATAGTTTTTAATTTAATCACTTGATAAGCCAAGAACGTGTTCCATCATGCCGGTCAGTTGGTTATTAATTTAACGGCCACATAGCTATTTCCTAGATTTTAAACCTGAACACCCGGCTCCATTTCCTACTGTGTTACAGTGTGTACATAGTTCACCAAGATAAACCTCGCGTGCAAGCACAAACAGCAAGGTTTATCTTGTCTAGGCATTTCGCCATTAGCAGCTTCTGGAAAACGGTTCCGAGGAATTTTGCTCGGAACGAAATTGCGGTCAAAATAACGATTACCATCACATTTCCACATCCTAATCGTATATTGTGATCTATTTCGAGCTCACTGAGACCAAGAAATACTTACTTTGAAACAATCTTCACTTTGAATTAAAGGAAAAAAGTCCGACTTTACCGAGCGGATTCTAGCAGACAATTACGCTGGCAGACAATCTCAGCTGACACGCATGGCGACGTTCTAAACACCGGACTCATACGCTTTTCAAACACACCGATATGCTAATTATTAGTATTCACTATAACTTAAGAATTTCAGAGTTTAAAAGAGTATCTTTATATAAAAAAACACACAAAATCAAAATAACAACCAAGACTCATTTTTATGTCTTAAAAGGTCTTCGAAAGGCATATGAGTCCGGTGTTTAGAACGTCGCCATGCGTGTCAGCTGAGATTGTCTGCCAGCGTAATTGTCTGCTAGAAAGTGGCTGCTAGAATCCGCTCGGTAAAGTCGGACTTTTTTCCTTTAATTCAAAGTGAAGATTGTTTCAAAGTAAGTATTTCTTGGTCTCAGTGAGCTCGAAATAGATCACAATATACGATTAGGGTGTGGAAATGTGATGGTAATCGTTATTTTGACCGCAATTTTGTTCCGAGCAAAATTCCTCGGAACCGTTGTCCAGAAGCTGCTAATGGCGGAATGCCTAGACAAGATAAACCTCGCTGTTTGTGCTTGCACATGAGGTTTATCTTGGTGAACTAAGTGTGTACAGTGTGTTGCCGTTTGGTGATTTTCACCAAAAGTTCAAAGTTGCAAAACCATTTTTCCCAACTGGTATCCAGTACTTTGTCATTAACGAGCTACGAACTAGAAAGACATTTGGTCAGTTATAAAGGAAGGAAATCTTTTATTTAACGACGCACTCAACACATTTTATTTACAGTTATATGGCATCAGACATATGGTTACGGCTGTTGCCACTTCATGGGCTACTCTTTTCGATTGGCAGCAAGGGATCTTTTATATGCACCATCCCATAGACAAGATAGCACATACTATGGCCTTTGATGTACCAGTTGTGGTGCACTGGCTGGAGTGAGAAATAGCCCAATGGGCCAACTGACAGGGATCGATCCCAAACCGACTGTGCATCAAGCGAGCGCTTTACCACTGAGCTACGTCTCACCCCTGGTCAGTTATAATTGCTGTCTACTGCCGGTGACAAGTTCCCTATAATAAAAACTTGTTATTTTTGTCAACCAGAGTACTCTATGTTAGTTACGTTCCGCCATATCACTTTGATATGTACCAAGATATTTGTAAGCACATGGGTAATAAATACATGTAGCCTATATGCCCAAGCATATATTTCAAATTCATCTGGGTTATCTTTTTTGTTTTGTTATTTACTTTTACAATATACGCAAAATGAATGTACCACAGCCGCCGAACATGCCAACAGCTAGGCTTGGGTGGGGTGTGATGGGTTGTGGTGACAGTATTCAGTATAGTTTTTACAAAATTCAGAGGTAGGCAGCGAAGCACACGTTTCTTACAATATTAAGCGAAACCAACCAGTTGCAATGCAGTTTCAAATTTGAACTCTTATATTAATTTCAAAAGCTCGAACTCTCTGAAACTTGGAACTATTTCCTCGTCTCCTTCAAGATCAAGTTATCGAAGTTTGACTTCATATAAATGTATATTACTAAAATAAATTAATGAACTTGTTATCATAAAGCCTTTCTGATTTCTTGTTTAAACCTACTCCATCTTATGTATGTGTGTTTCTATCATTGGTTGTTTATGTCTCAGCCGTTTACCTTCTGTCTGTTGAGGCTGGGCGAAATCGCCATACTCTATGCTTGAACCTGTTGGGTGAGATAGCCATTCAGTGATGGGTGAAATAACAGTTATATATAATCCGTATCTGTTTCTATTTACTTTTTTTAAACATACTCCACTTCACTTTTTTTTCTTTTATTATTATTTTTGTATTCATTTATTTTCTTAAATTTTTTTTAATATATAGTTACTTAAGTAACAAGTCAATAAAAGGCCTTATCAGCTGTTTACCTTCTGTCGCTTGAAGCTGGGCAAAATCACTGTACTTAGCTGTTGAACCTATGCTGTTTCAAGCTTGAAGCTGGGCGAAATCGTGTATGTAATTTGAGGGATTCGTCGCCATTTCAACTTGTTTTATTACTCTCAGTCAATGCAGTGCTTCGACAAGATCATTTATGTTTGTCTTGTGGGGTTTTTTTTCCGGTTGTTTTAAATTTATTACTATTCACATATATTTATTTAGAACCCTTTATTTAACTGAAATGAAAGTGAATTTATGTTTTCTCTATTTTGTTTGCATTGTTTGCCATCCATAGCCTAATAGATATAACCAAATTTGAACGGATTACCGCCATTTCAACCTGTTTTTATTTTTTAAATAATTGCGTCTCATTTTGTTGGGTGGGTGTTATTGTGTTCTGTGGTACTTACTGTGCTGTGCTGTAAAAATGTTTCATCGACTAAAATACACACAAAGAGATAAATATTAAATATCCTCACAGCTACGAGTATTATATACCACACTCGAACTGGTTGACTTTGTTTTATTGACTAAAGTAATAAAGACAATTCTGACCGTACAATAAAATTTAAAAAAATATATTGACCTGTGATACAAAATCATCTTTCTAGACAGGAATGATGTCATGTTCCTAGCCAGGACGCTAGTAAGTTGTGTTATTTAATTAAACTGTTGTTAATCATAAAGGTGGTATGTAATAAATATGGAACCACATACCTGTTGTTTTGCTATGTTATTTATTCAGAGCAAGATTTGGGTGAGCAAAAAAATTAACCAATTTGTTTATTAAACTTCAAAAATTGCAGAAATCAACAGAATTTTCAAAAAAATGTCAGTTATTACATAAAATTATTCAGCCAAATTAAAATAAAATTTGCCAGTTGCTTTCAAAATTCGAATTTGGCGAGTGCCAGAGCTAGCCCTGTTATTGCACGAGTTTATAGTGCACTAGGGACGGTCTCATGGTATAATATTCTTGCTCACTATAAACAACAAATAACATGGCAAAACAAACAACAGGTATGTGGTTCTATCTAAGAAAGCCGGTCGTAGCTAAGCCAGTGGCTTATCTTGGTTTATCTCCAGCGTATATTTCGACCTGAAAGGAATAAACTAAAATAATGTTACTTGAGATAAAAATAATGGAAACATTTTTATTTTTAAAGTAAAGTTAACATCAGAGAAACTTTATATTACGAAAGATCGCAAATATCCAGTGATGAGAGGATAAATATTTTAAATGTAGTAGGCCATGATTATAACAACATGTGATTGGTACCTGTAGCCAGTCCAGTAATTAACCACAGAGCATTACACTAATTGAATAACAAAGAGGTCGTCAATATACTAGTAATATTGTTTTCTGAGTATAGTTCTTGCAGTGAATACCGGGCATGATGATTAACCGTGAACTTTAATCATTACCTTCCACAGGCATGAACTGTTATGACCAAATACTGTGCATACCTTGTTAAGATGAACTGTAATGAGTAAATTATAAAGAAATATGGTGTTGTAATATTTTATTAGAGTAAAAATAATACATATAGAATTACATAGAAAACATGACATGTACGTGGTAACTCCAGAACTGTATAGCTAATATACTCTGAAAAACAGAAACGGTCGAAAGGGAAGCCTGGACCGTTTCATACAAATTTAACTTGAGCCCTATAGATTTTAGCAGAATAGGAAGTATGCAGAGTTTAAATTTCAAATTAGTTTATGAGTGCAATTCAGTCTTTAATAAATCAGGTGCCGCATGGTTTGTTGTGAACCTGAGTCTATACAATGAACAAAGAAACAATTTCATGTCAAACTATTTACATCTAAATTATAAGAAGATTCTATTGGGAAATTCAGAATTTCGTGAAAAAGAAAATGAAAAAATTATTATAACTACTTTAAAATACATAACTGCTACTAAACGTTTCTGCTAAAGTTTACACTAATGTTTTGGCTAGAAATTCCCAAAACCAAAGAAAAGTATTTGGTTTTCTATTTACTATACCTACATCTTTCACTCTATCCCCTCTTCTTTTCTTCCTCCTTTAAATCTACTATAGTATGTGGTATCTAAACATGTATCCGCATGTAAATTGTAGGGAAAGGTCTTAATAGGCTAAGCCTGTTGACCAATCCCAGTATGTTGTTTTGGCAAATAAATATTGTTTAAACCAACCTGAGTCGGAGTGTGATGAAGTGAGACCCCACAATTCATTTAGTGGATAAATCATCCAATAGATGGCTTTATTTAACATGCATTTATTGTAGTAACTTTAAGTTAGTATCTCTATGGGGGAATGTGGGATCTATCACCTGGGGTGGTTGGGTTTTTGTTTTGAAATATTTTATTGATCAGAAAAAAGTCAGAGCCTATATAAGTGCTCTCCTAAACAAGGTGAACATCAGACAATAATCAATATTCATAATCATATATAAAACATAACATAATGTCCAATGGCATAAAGTATTTAACATAATTAATATTTATTAACATATAGTAATAATAGGTAGAGAGTAGATAGAATAGAAATGGGATAGTTGAGAAAAATTATGATAGTGATGATCCTATTGTTGGAGCTAAACCTTGGTTGGTTGGGTAATTGGATCAAACTACCTTGGTGGACCCATTGTGCCCCACAAGTGGTATATATGGAACATTTTGTTTGGTATTGCATCACGATTCGCTTTGCAAGTTTCAGAGATCGCTATACAATTTTGGAACATTAAACAGTAATTGCTAATCAATTTTCAGTCGACTAAAAATATTGCTGATCAAGATTTTGAAAGCAAAATATTCCCTGTGGTACATCAAAGGCCACAGTGTGTTATGTGCCGTCATGTTTGTGGGAACATTAAAAAAAATTCCTTCTTGTTAATGGAAAACTGTAGCAGGCTTCCTTTAAGACTATAATATGTCAGAATTATCAAATGCTTGACATCCAAATGACAGATGATTAATAAACCAATGTGATCTAGATGTGTTGTTAAACAAAACAAACTTCTAGTATTTCTTTATTGTCTTTCTAGGCCTACCATTCCCAGTTTCTAAATCCACCCCAGCTAGTTGGCAACATGGCATTACTTCCAATCAGAAGTCAGTATAAGGGACCAGCCCCTAAGAATGGTGAGTACTTACTAATACTGTCATCAGTTATCCTATTAGACAACTAGTAAGTAGTTTTGGATCCATATACAGTTTGTACTCTGTTGGTGGGTAGATGTTAAGATTATTTTCTCATTAACTATATACATAATGTATATACTAGCATCTGTCTTAGATAGACAACATATGGCAAGATGGACTGTTTGAACATTTAATAAAATGAAAGAATGACTCGACTGTAGTTTGTCTCTTGGCATCAGTTAATGTCCAGTAGAGTTTTGTATGGATTTTTTCAATAACCAATAACTTAAATATATTCCAAACTGGAGTGCTTGAACTGACCCTAAAAATTTGCATCGTCATTCAGCAGTGTCACCACAAAAGCAGTTACAAAATTGATAATCAGTGACAGCAGTTTTTGTAATATTTTGTAATTTTCTTCATTACTATTTGTACTAAATTGCTCTTGCAAGGGCTTTTGAATATAAATTCATTATAAGCATGGAAATAAAATTACATGCGTCTTGTTCAATGATATCAGTTATAATGTCCACTAGAGTTTTTCAGGTTGGGAATTAGTTAAGGCATGGCAGAAGCAAGTAGACATGGGGGTGGGGGGTGGGGGGGGGGCTGAATGAGATCGAGGGCACAAAGCAAAGTTTCTAGTGGGGTTCGGGGTATGTTTCCTTGTAACATTTTGAATACTAGATGTCCTGAAATGCAATTTCCTGCATCCTACAAGTAAAATTCATCTCTTGTCTTAAGATTTACTCCCAATAATATTTTTGATTCATAATTATGGGGGGGGGGGGGGGGGTGGGGGGGGTGGCATTCCACCATGCCTGTAGTTCCTTTTAATTTCAGAACTAATTATAACTCCAAAGTTGCTCAAGTTACAAATGGTATGGAACATTCACTCATTGTTTCGTAAAAAAAAATTCCATTCATTTTAAATATATAATTTGTTTTATTCTTCTCTCTCTCTCTCTTTGTTTAGCTGGTGAACAAGATATCATTGATGAAGCTATTTACTTTTTCAAAGCAAATATTTTCTTCAGAAGTTATGAAATTAAGGTGAGGATTTCTAGAAAGGATTAATTTGTAGTATAACCCAGTAGACAGCTGCCAAGTCTAGCAGTAAAAATTCATGTCAGAGGTCACCAAGTCATGTGACATGCTGTTAGTCAAGTTCATTGCGATAAAATTAGTGCCATAAGTATATAAATACATGTACTTCCATTGTGGCATTGTGCCATAATTATTGTATTTACTTTTGTTTATTTAAGCCAGGGGTGGCAGGACGTAGCTCAGTGGTAAAGCACTTGCTTGATGCACTGTCAGTCTGGGATTGATCCCCATTGGTGGGCCCGTTGGGCTATTTCTTGTCACAGCCAATGCACCATGACTGGTATATCAAAGGCTATCACGATGGTTCACATAAAAGATCCCTTGCTACTAATGGAAAAATATAGTGGGTTTCCTCTTTATGACAGTGTCAAAATGACCATATGTTTGACATCCAATAGCTGATGATTAATAAATCAATGTGCTCTAGTGGTGTCATTAATCAAAACAAACTTTTAATTTAAGCCAGGGAGGGTTCAGGATGTTTCTTGGGATAGGGTGCAGTTCATAAAAAGTGAACTTGCAGAGGTATCTTTTTATTCCAGATGGAATGGGGAATATATACTGGAGTAATTTAAACTGCCATAAGCTCACCACTGCATTTCCTTCTTTTTCGTTTTTGTCTTTGATTTTAATCCATGTTTTTGTTTTTAAATTGCTAAATTTACTTGTGACCTTACATTTTCTCAATCTAAAATGCTTGGTTAACCACAATGTAAGAATCTTTACCTTTCTTTTATTCATTCTGATAAATAAGGTATAGTCTTATTTAAAGTAAATTTATAGTGCAATCTATGGAAGTTAGGTTTTTGTTAAGGAACCAACAGTTTTTGAAAGGAGTGCAACTCCTCCCTCCAATCAACACTGTTGATCTGCCCCTGTGAGCTGACCAAAAAGAGCAAGTTTGCAAATTTGTTGAACACAGAAAATATTTAAGAATCTTTACATGTACATGTTTGTTGTAATATTTTGTTTAGCTTAAACCAAAATGTAAAAAATAATTTTTCTAACCCTTTCCTCAAACTCATGAAGTTGTTAAGTTACCAGGAGACACCCATGGAATCTGGGAGGGTTGACAGGTCTGGTTGTTAAGACACATTTATATTTTTTTAAATTTAAAATTGAAAGAAGTGTTTTAAGTCTAGCTTAACCCTCTAAGTTCCTGACAAAAAAACGTCCCATGCCGATATACAAAATGTATCTACTTACTGGGTATATGGCTCATACTATGACTGAAATAATGTCACTAAACAACAACAACAACAATAATACATGTATTATAATTATTGATATATTGAATTTTATCTCTTGTTTTTTTTTTTTAGAGTGAAGCTGATAGAACACTGATCTACATAACACTGTATATAAGTGAATGCTTGAAAAAGTTTCAAAAGGTTGGTTGTTACTTGTCTTATTGCTTTAGCTTGTTTAAAAAAAATGTTCCTTTATTTTGTTAAAAAAAAGAAGAGAAAATTAAGACAATATCATTGACATAAAAAAATGATATATTAAGTGCCAAAATTTTTAAAGGTAGTATTATATAATCAGGGTTTGACAAATCCACTAGCCCTCATTCCCAGCTAGTGGATTTTGGGTCTGAGCTAGTAAAAATTATCAACTTTTTATTTTGTTGTTGAAATATTTTATTGCTCAGAAAAAAAATGTCAGAGCCTATATAAGTGCTCTCCTAAACAAGATGGACATCAGACAATAATCATATATAAAACATAATAACATAATGTCCAATGGCATAACGTATTTAACATAATTAATATTTATTAACATATAGTAATAATAGGTAGAGAGTAGATATAATAGAAATGGGATAGTTGAGAAAAATTATGATCGTGATGATCCTATTGTGGGATAAACCTTATATGGGACAGTAAAAATCAGAATAATAAGTTAGTTCAACTCGAATCTCTTACTTTCAGCTATAGATTTATGTACTGCTTTAAACATTAAATAGTTTTCTTCAATTAGTAGGTTTATTGAGCCGGATAATAGTAGATCAATGTCTAAGATATCAAGGTAATTCCTTAAGGATGCAAATAAATCATATCTTTGTCTGATGAACAGAGGGCAGACATAAAAATAATGAACTGTATTACATGGGGCACTAACCAAAGCTTCGGTGAGGGCTAGTGACTTTCTCAAACATTTGTCAAACACTGATGTAATATGGGATTCCTGAAGCATTTCCAATCGGAACAAGTTCCAATCTCCAGTGATCCAAATAACCCCATTCTCTGATTCTGTTTATCCCCATTCCAACCAGTGCCCCATGACTGGTATATCAAAGGTTGTAGATTGTACTGACCTGTTTGTGGGAAAGTCTGTATAAAATATCCCTTTGCTAATGGAAAAATATATCAGATTTTCTCTAAAGAAAAACAAGTTTGTTTTGTTAAACACCACCACTAAGCACATTGATGTGTTAATCACTGGATGTTGGATGTCCAAAATGTGGTAATTTTGACATATAGTCTTTAAGAGGAAACCCGCTAACATTTTTCCATTAGTAGCAAGAGATCTTTTACATGCACCATCCTACAGACAGGATAGCACATACATGTACCACAGCCTTTGATATACCAGTCGTGGTGCACTGGCTGGAACGAGAAATAGCCCAATGGGCCCACTGACGGGTATCGATCCTAAACTAACCGTGCATCAGGCGAATGCTTTACAATTAGGCTATGTTCCACCCCTTCTCAAAAGACTGCATGTCAGATTATCTAGACATCCAGCAGCCAATGATTAATTAATCAACAAGCTCTCGTGGCACACTGGTATGTATGTAATCTGAAATATAATGTTTATCCTACATTGAGTAGATCCAATGTTAGACACCCAATAGCTACACACGTTGATGGAACTGCAGTGCTTAATGTGACATTTAAACACATTTCCAGTGCTCGTCAAGAAATCAAGGTGAAAAGGAAATGTATACTCTTGGAATCTCCAACTTCCCTATTCCCGGAGAAGGACAGTTTCCCTTGAATGCCATGTATGTCAAACCTCGCAACCGAAATGAAGAAGGTAACACATATACATTTTTATAATCATAAAAATATTACCAGTAGTTTACAAGTTTAGATATCTTTCTCTTTTTCCCCCCACTACTGTGAGTTATTTCCCAGTTTTAATATTGTTGTTTGATGTAATGAAACCAATTACGGTAATTTTATTGATATTTGATACTGTTGATAACTACACCTCTTGATTAGAGATATATGCCTCTTCATGTACCACCACCACCACCACCACCACCACTACCACTATGACTAAGTTTCTTTATTTAGGATGACTTTGAAAAATAAAATTTGGTAGAGCTTGTACTTAGTTTTTTATTTAGAGGCATATTACTGTCAGTTTGAAAAAGAAAAATACAGATTTAGATGTTTCATAATCTAGCCTTTTGTTCTTCATATATTCATTATTATGGTCACTTTCGAATGATTCATACATGGAAATACATGTAAGCGATGGTTACATCTGTTTTATTAAATTGGAAGAAAAGGAGTAAATTTAGGTGGGTTTTTATTTTAATTGTCCCGAAAATATTTCTGTTGATGTCCAATGGTGGGGTCCTGAAGTGATTATGAAATGATTAAATATTGGTTCTGCTGTTTGAATTACAGACACAATGCGAGCATACTTGCAACAGCTGAGGCAGGAAACTGGAAGCAGACTGTGCGAAAAAGTCTTCGATCCTTCAACAGACAAGCCCAGCAAGGTAAATCAGTCACATGGCTTTAAATAAACTGGACAGGATTTAGCCGTCCATACAGCACTCTCCTGGGGTGTTTGTGCCTGTAGGATTGTACCCACTTGGTAGACCGTTTTTTCTACCCTGTTTCAACCAGTTCCCCCATGGTATGTGGTATCCTGACTAAGGAAAAAGGTTAAAAGTGTATTTAGTTTAACGGCACCACTAGAGCACATTGATTTATCAAACATCGGCTTTTGGATGTCAAACGTGGTAATTTTGACATCGTCTTAGAGAGCAAACACTGCTAAATATTTCCATTAGTAGCAAGGGATCTTTTATATGCACGATCCCACAGACAGAATAGCACATACCACAGCCTTTATATACAAGTCGTGTGACTATGGAAAAGTGCATATGAAAGATCCCTTGTTGCTAATGAAAAAATGTAGCGGAGATTCCTCCAACAATATGCCTGGATAAAAGAACCCATGCTGCTGATGGAAAAATGTAGTGCAGATTCCTCCCACAATATATGTCAGGATAAAAGAGCCCTTGTTACTTTATTGGTAGGAGTAACCTATGTGGTGTCAGTGGCTTTCTTCTTTGTCCCCGTCAAGACATAATGTCAAAATAATCATATATAATGTCAAAATAATCATGTTTGACACCAAATAGTTGTACTTTTAAAGCGCTGAGGTTCCATTAAAAAATATTTGTTTCCTTACTATTAACATAGAGGGAGGGGGTGGGATTTACCTCCGTCAGTTGAGTGCTCACCAAACGTGCTTGTACTGCAGGATTGAACCACCTTGGTGGATCCATTCAACTGATTGGGTTTTTTGTTTTCGTTCCAACCAACCAGTGTGCCACAACTGGTCAAAGGCAGCGATATGTATTTCCATTAGCAGCAAGGGATCTTTCATATGCACTTTTCCATAGTCACACGACTTGTATATTAAGGCTGTGGTATGTGCTATCCTGTCTGTGGGATCGTGCAGGTTTCCTCTCTAAGACTATGTCAGAGTTACCAAATGTTTGACATTCAATAGCTGATGATTAATTAATCAATGTGCTCTAGTGGTGTTGTTAAAAAAACCCACAACTTTTTCTATTAACATATCTCTGTCCCATTAAGGTCCAATCATACTCATTCTGGGCACAACTTCTTGACTTCAGCAGTGAGTGTGTTTGGGGCAGAATCCCAAATTCACTGGCCTGGTGGTTCCTAAACTAAACACACCTCTAGATTTTAGGTGGGAATCGATGTTTAAGTGGAAAATGCTGGAATAGCTTACTATGAAAAAAGGGGTGTTGGCATGTTATTAAACATTCCTTTGCTGCAGTTTGAATTTTGTACACAATATGCTTTATTAATGTACCTTCAGTTATGAGCTGGCAATACACAGCAACCTGGTTAAAGCACCAAAGTTTGATTGAATATAGTTTTCTATTGTTTTTGTTTTTCAGTGGTGGTTGTGTTTCGCCAGGAGGAAATTCATGGACAAAAGTCTGTCAGCACCAGGACAGTGAAAGATCTAAGCACAAAATATAGAAAATTTTTTATATTCTCCAAAATTTTAAGGAAAATCAACCTTGAGGCACAAATGATATCAATACACATTGTTGAAAATACATTATGTTATGAATAATGTACAGGATACATCTTTATAATCATATATGGCCGAACTATGTGCTTTCATTGATTTTTTTTTTCACACTATGCTTTTTATCTGATAATAGAAAAGCTACTACAAATATATATATAAGAAATGCAAGATTAAAAACAAAAAGTGTTGTTTTAGTCAGAATATAAAATTAATAGACATACATTGAGATTGTGCAATTGCAGGTATGTGATTTCAAGCCAACATACCGGTATTTAAAAGAAGAGAGTTTCAGTTTTAATTAATATCGTATATGACATTTTACACTGGGGATTATAGACAGGATATTTTTTTTTTTACTCATCTCTTTTGTTGCTTCGTATATAATGCAATATCCATTTTAAAGTGATATGAAATAGGTTACAGCACATTAACTATGTGCCATTCAGTACATGAATTTTAGCTGAAACATGCAGAACACATCTAATAATATAATAGTGCCTTTATAATATTTGAGATTTGTAATAAAAATAATAAAAATTAAATATTAAACAGTAATAAAATTGGTCTGTTCTAAAACATTCTAACTTTTTTTGGTTGAATATTCTCATTTTCTTTTCTTTATTTTCAAGAATATAATTTCAAGTTTTTATGTTTTGATTATGTTCATACAATGTATTGTGCATGTAATGTGATAATTCATCAGGCATATGAATTGAAAAATATTTAATAAAATAGACCAATTTTAATATTTGTAATTGTGTTAAGAGAGCAAAAAATAGTGTGTGTGTGTGTGTGAGCGAGAGAGGAAGGAAGGAAATGTTTTATTTAATGATGCACTCAGCACATTTTATTTACGGTTATATGGCGTCGGACATATGGTTAAGGACCACACAGATATTGAGAGAGAGGAAAAATACTGTCGCCACTTCATGGGCTACTCTTTTCGATTAGCAGCAAGGGATCTTTTATATGCACCATCCCACAGACAGGATAGTACATACCACGGCCTTTGTTACACCAGTTGTAGAGGACTGGCTGGAGCGAGAAATAGCCCAATGGGTCCTCCGACGGGGATCGATCCTAGACCGACCGCGCATCAAGCGAACACTTTACCACTGGGCTACATCCTGTCCCTGAGAGAGACAGACAAAGAGAAGAGGAAAGGAAAGGAATATTTGTATGACACTTCAGCACATTTTCCACTATGGCTATATAGGGCCAATTTCACAAATCATCATAAGATTACGTCTGCATATAGCAGTTTCACTGGGCATACATTTACTTATTACCTTGGATAAAGTCCATGCGATATGATTGGTCAATAGCCAATGCATACCACAAGTACACCATGTCGTTAGTGGGAAAATACAGAATTTTCCGGGGTGTACGAAATGTCACGTGACTTGCTTGACTGGTTGTACGAAAATACAAGCAGCGGATGAGAGCGACAAAATTTTCTTCAACACGCCTCTGATTAAATTTCTTAAAAGTCTTGAATTCATTATGAATGGGAATACCACAATTCAGTAAATTTTATTTTTACTGTTTATTTGAAGATTTCTCGAGCACGTTTGGCCAAACAATGTGCTAAATTTTAGTTTTTTGCATATTAAAAGCGAATTCTAGAATATAGCATTGCGTAATCCGTTACCGTGTTAGAACTTGTGCTAATTATCACAAACATGTTTTAAGTAATAACTTGACATACTTTTTTACAGGCTCTACAAGTTAGTACAACACAACAAACATTTTTGTTTGACTGCGGGTGTTCAATTTTGTTTTCATAAACGTTTAAAATCCACAAGATAATAAGGCGCTACGAGTGGTTTCCCTTTGCAAAACAGGCTTCGAAATGATTTCAGGGTAAAACCACCCGAACCACCCGAAATATCCAAACAGTGGACAAAAAAACCCCAGTAATACCTTGCATAGGTATTTGTTAACAAAATTATCCAATATATTTTGAGGAATTTGATGTTATATTATTGAACTCAAACTCAAAATGTGTATGCATTTTGTTTAATAGTTTGAGTGTTGGTGTAATTTTTGTTTACTTATAAAAAACAGACCTAAAAGGTAATAAATTTGTTAAGCATAATGTGTTTTGCATCTATTTCATGAAGAAAATTACATCATTTCAGGAAAATGGAGCAATTTAAAGACTGAAGAAAAGGAACAGATGTACTTCTAACTATGTTTGTTGTACTATAATAGCAATAAAACTTGTGGTTTAGTCGTAGATTTATGTTTACATGCAAAACTGGGCTTACGGTTTTTGTGAAATTTGTCATTTCTACATTTGGTTGATAGTGAGAAAGAGAGGAAACTTGCTGCCACCACATTGGCTACTACCAATGACGGGATCTTTTATATATGCACTTTTTAATACAGGTCAGTACATAAGTGCCAATTTTACCAAAAATAAAATAAAAGGTAGGAATAAAACTAATGTTTATGAAAAACAACAATACAAATATGGGAAAACTTTTTATTTAGAAAAAAAATTCAATGGATGAACTTGTTTTAAACATGAACATTTCAATGGCAGGGAACATACATAAACAGTCGGACCTCATTACAACGACCACGTTCGTCCCTGGGACACTTTGTCGTTATATCGAAATTGTTGTTATATCAATTTATCAATCGTTGGCTATTGGGTGTCAGTAGTAGCAAGTGATTATTTATATGCACCATCCCACAGACAGGATAACACATACAAAGGCATTTAATGTACCAATGGTCCCACAGACGGGGATGGATCATAGACCATCGTTAAATCCTAAGTATATTATTATTAATCAAAGCGCATTCACAAAATGTCATAAAACTAGTAGACTTGATTGTTCGAAGTTAATCCTTTAATTGAATGACTAGTCTTATGTTCAAAAGCCAATACACATCTACATAGCCAACATCGGTAACTCCGACATCATGGGACATTGTCGGCCCATGACGAGATCAAGAATGCAAAATGGCTGTGTGTACTGCCAACATACTACAGCATCTGTGATTATGCAATGTCGTTGTAAAGAGGTGTTTTTAAGATGTTGGGTGCACGTTTGTTCTAATTTGCTCTGTCGGTGTCAGAAGGTGTGAATTCCATTGTAATGAACAGAATAACATTGGTGTACATACATTCCCAACAATTTTTGGTCAGATGGTGTAAATGTTGTAGTAACAACAGTCACTGTAACGAGGTCTGACTGTACATCACATTGCAATTCAGTATGCAGTTTTCAGAGATTGCTATATAATTCTAAGAAGTTAATTAGTACATCTTGTAGTTCCTAATAAATTTTTAAACTTCTCACTAACCAAAATTATGAAAACAAAATGTTCCCTGCCGATCAATTTTGAGCTTTATAGGGATTTGCCCATTTTTGACAGTTTTGGTCCTTGAATCTAAAGTCTGAACCAAATTGATCGGCAACTCAACAACATAAAGCTATATGTAAAATTTCAGCTAAATATCTCACAGCATTGCAGAAATAAAGTCAGAAAGAACACATACAATAAAGCTGTAAATAAAGTCAGAAAGACCAGATACAATAAAGCTGTAATATTGCCTGAGTTTAACAGATGAAAACACTATGACCCGTAACTACATGATAAAGTTATGCAAAAAATTTCAATATCGGGCACTGTGGGAAAGAAAAAAAAAAGTCCAGAAAACCATGTGGAAAAGAGTCCGAGACAAAACTTACAGGGTAGTTCTCTCTAAACGTTTTTATTATTAAAGAGCACTAGAATGATCTTCCTCAAAAGAAAAACTTCATCAAACTCATGCTTTTGAAACATCAAATGCTTAATTTGCCAGAGCCTGAAAAAGAAAAAAACAAAGCAAGTTTTATAAAATCTATATTTTTAATGTAATATCAAGAGGAGCAAACCCCCCCCCCCCCTCTCCTTTAAGTGGTACATTATGCAATCGGATGTTTAATATAATTTACAGGATTGATCTTAAGTGTACAGTCCGTCAGGTTTTTCAGTGGTAAAGTGCTCATTTGATGCGCGGTCGATCTAGGATCGATCCCCGTTGGTGGGCCCATTGGGCTATTTCTCGTTCCATCCAGTGCACCTCGAATGGTATCTCAAAGGCCATGGTATGTGCTATACTGTCTATGAGATGGTACATATAAAAGATCACTTGCTACTAATGGAAAAATGTGGGTTTTCTCTCTAAGACTATATGTCAAAATTACCAAATGTTTGACATCCAATAGGCGATGATTAATAAATCAATGTGCTTTAGTGGTGTCTGTATCAAAACAAACTTTATTGAAATTTTCCAAATCCAGTCAATGATTCATGACATATCAAAGGTATGTGCTGCCTTGTCTGGAGCAGTGCATATAGAATACTACTTATTACTAATCAATGATCATAATATATATATATATATGACGTATAGTGGCAGCTGGCTTCTTCTCTCATTTTGTAGATCCAAGTGCTGCAATTATCAAGTTACATGTAAGATACTTGTAATGAAACAATGTGCTGGGGTGCCATTTAACATTCCGTTGACACTGCGATACTTG